>NW_025421352.1:0-112172 GCF_011764305.1 Mustela putorius furo
TATTGAAGGCCTGGTTACTATCAAGCCAAGGCCACCTTTCCCCCCTCTAATGAGGCCACTAACATAAGAACAATTGGGGGGGTCTCGCCTGGTGAAAATGTTACATTCCGGCTATCAAAGGGTAAGCGTAACTTCTTTGTTGTAAATTTCAAGGACATTTGCAAAACCAAGGGAGGACTCCTACCCTGCAGGACTGTGATTTCTGCAAGTTAACTATTTATCATTTTTATGGCAGTCAGGGGGTGCCTGAGGAATGCTACACATATGGAGGGGAGCGGGTGAAGGGGGGGGGTGCAAGGCGCGAGCTTTTGCTTTGTCCTCAGCCAGCCTCCTGCTCCTTCATTTCCCCCCCTGAACAATTTTGACCCTAAAATCTTTAAGGGGGTTGAAGGTGGAAGGTCTCATCTTCTATAATTTTCTTCTTCGTGCTGAATGGGGGCGTAGAGCTGTCCCTACCCACTGGGGTCAATATTGATCAGGGTAGGAATGTATAGGGAGTTACGAAAGGTGGAGGCAGCTGAATCCAGCGCTGACAGTGAAGAGGCATCCTCGCGTGCAATAAGGATCGTCTGTCGTGGTGTAGTCATTGTAGCAATGGAGTCTCGGCACCAAGTAGAGAAAGATGGAACAAAGCAACATATTAAGGTTAATAAGCGAGGAGATAAGAATAAGAAGCCCGAAAAGGAGATTTGGCCATAGCCCTCCTCCAAGCCAGGAACTTAACCAATCACTAAAAGAGAGAGAGGGACCTTGTAGAGCCTTAATCTGGGCATTCATATCCTTAAATTAGTCCTGTGATACTTTTTTTTTGTGATAGTCTGGGGATGTACAAAACAACCTTCTGTCTTGATAATTGCACATGTGACCCCCAACCCTGGGCTGCTTTCAAGACATCTAAGGCCATCCTATTTTGTAGGACTGCCTTGCGTATCTGTGACAATTAAATATTAAGTAGGGAGATGCCATTTAGTGAATCATTGAGTGCCTTTGTAGTATATTTATTAAAGGCTTCTACATGCCACATGGACATCCTCTAGTCCCGCAGATGGAAACAAAATGGATGCTAAGTGATCATACCATTTAAAAACAGATCGCGTCCATCTTTATTTCAAGTTGGGGACCTGATGTGAAGTTATTACAGTCAGGGACTGTTCCATAGTGAGCTTTGAGGCTCCTTTTATGAGGGCTGTTTCTATGCTTAGCTGAAGCATCTGTTTGCAATCGCACCTCAACAGAGGTGGCCTCTAGGATAAATATGACTAAGGGATGAAACCAATAAGAAGACCTTTGAGTGGTCCAGCCTTAACAATATCCTGATTACAGAGGATCACTGGCAAGAGAGAATACTTGTCAAGAGATAAGGGGAGTCCCCAATGCATCATACAATCCACTCATAAACAAAGTGGGGTCATCCATTGTCTCCACAAGTCCATAATTAATCCTATGGAGTGCAATAAGCTGGCTTTTAGGCAATTTCATTATCCCAGCCACACATAAGGTGTTAGTTAGTTAAGTTATACACATTGTAGGGGAATCAATCCCATTTTCCAGTTGTTTAATCATGTGTGAGGGGGTTCTACTAATATCACCACAAAATAAAAAGCAAGAAGATCATCTAAATGAGCTATTGTGTAACTTCTCTGAAGTTTTACCTCAAATTGTTTAGCTTAGGTAAACAAACATTTAAAGACAATCAAATCTAGAATTTAACATCCATAAAGATGTGTTACTAAAACACATTTTTTTTCTCTCTAAAATAACCCTCATTTACAGAGATAGCCAAATCAGGACTAATACACTTGTGAAACAAGTCCAGTTTTAACAAACTTGGCCCATTATTTACATAAGCTCAGCAAGAACAGTTGAGTGTGATCATATAGATCTTTTAGAATCTGCTTTGCTGGAACTTCTTATAAGGAATCTCTGGGTTGAACATTTAGTAGCCTCTCCGGGCCAGAAGCCAAGCCCTGTACTTGCCATCAGGCATGCCTGCAATACCTGTTGATTTGGGCGAGTTCCTCTTCTGAGTTTCCGCACCTACCAAAGAGTGACATTCTTTACTCACCAGGTGAGGCTGCTGGGAATTCTGTAAGCAAGGTATCAGGCCAGCAGTCCCAAGGGGCTTTATGGCTCCAGGTTTCATAAAGTCAACGTTAGTTCCTTAAAGCTGTCTGGTCATATCTGAGTCTATGCATGTCTTTCTCAAATATGACATTCCAGTCAAAGCCTTGGTAAAATAACCAGTTCTCAGTGGTGTCCTGTTAAAGGAGAACAGATTCTTATTGAACTTATGCAAATGACTGATTGCCATGGAAGAAAGAATACTTACTGAGACCTTTTGGTTTCAGAGGGTTCATATAGAGAGAAAATTTGAATGCCTTGAGCACTTTCACATCTCTGTGAGTTACAGATATCTAGGAGGAAGTATCCCTGGTCTGGAAGAGCAAACATTAGAGAGAACCAGCAATGTTTAAAGTAAGACAAAACATTAAGAGACACAACACTATAATCTTTTAGTTCATTTAGTCCCATGTTACTAAATCTGGTGAATGCAGCTTTAGTTAGTTTTGGAAATTCTTACCCATTTCAGTTTTTAGGATTTTTCAAGTATATTAAATATCTGTATTTGTCCTGAAAGTCCTTTATAGGAATCTCCTTGAAGATAAAACTCATTTTACAAGAGAATTAAAACAATTATAAATGACAAAAACTCAGAATGGATATGGTTAGAGCTAAAGAGACACAGGAGTTTACAATTTAGCTGCAAGAAAATCAGGTTACAGTTTCTGTGACATATAACATTCCCATAATTAAAATATCAAGCGATGATCTCTCAAAACATTAAAACTTTAGGAAGTGCATAGAATCTCTAGAATAGTTATAGCATTTTCCCAAATGTAACCCAAGGTTTATCATTGGTTTAAATCTTGTCAACAATTGCTAAAACCTTAGAAAGTTTAAAAACACATGCCTAAATATAATTAGGGATATTAAACACCTGATAAACAACAAAACATAGGAACTGAATTTTCCAGGCAGGCAAAGAGAAAACCATTTACACTTTTTAACAGATCAATTAGCTAAGAAAACTTTTGCCCCTTTTTAAACAGAAAGAAAACCAGCTTTTTATACCAGTGTCTTTCCCTTTTTTATTTTATTTCTAAGTGTGCAGTCTTAAGATAGGAGTTTCCTGGGTTTCCCTCCCATCATGAATGATGTCGCAGACAAAGGAGGGGGATCTTTCCCCTGCTGTCCTGTTCCCATCCCTCATGGGAATTTAGGAGTGTCTTAGCTAAGGCCTGTCCATATAAACCCCGGACCAGGCTACTCCGTGGAGTAGATGACCGTTATGCCATATCACACCCTGCGAGACTCAAGGTGCAGCCCACTCAGACTCCGTAGCAGAAGTGGTGGAGCCATACAGACACATTCACACAGTCAGGCACTCTTCAGATTCATACAGGTTGGATACCCCCCCCCCCCCCCCCTTTCTGGGCATCTCTGGCTAATGGGAGGTGATCAGTCTCCTCTTTCACTCTTTACAGATTAGAGTGAGTTTCTATGGTTACAGGCAATGGAGGATGGTAACAGGGTTGTTTTCGCAGTCCCTCAAGGTTGGGGCTGTTTCCTTAATCTCTCAAGGCCAAATGGCCTTTATACTAGGAAGTATAATCTGTGTGGAGGCAGGTCAGGAGAGTGATAAATTACCTTGGAGCTGTTTTTCTTTCTTTTTTTAGTCTGTCCTGACTATATCTAAAATTTCTTTTGTGAAGATTTCCGTTCACAAACCTTCTACAGCTTTCCTTTGCATTCAGGTTTTGTCCCAAGCCATTTCCTTCCAAACAACCATCTCATTTAGGACAAAAATTACCTTTTATCTTTAATAAAATGCATTTCCCTTCTTTAAATCTTTCTTACATATCATCTACTTTCCTGCAGAGTTTCCCTTATTTCCATCAGTCTTAGTTACACTAAGCAGAATTTGATACTCTTAGAAACCCCTTAATCTCTAGTGAAGACTAAGTATTAACCAATTGTGAACTGCTACAACAGAATTCTTCAGGTGGAAAATTTATGAATCAGTTAAGTGGAAAACAAATTTACCAACAGATTTAAATACTCTTAGTTTCTTTGCAGTAAGAAGTCAAAAGCACAAACCTACATCCAGTAATTAACGACTTAGCATTTTATCCTGTTTGGTTAAGACAATTCAATTCCATTTGTCATCCAAGCAAAACTTTAAAAACTTTCAGATTACCAGACTTTGAAAGCTACTTCAGCAATTAGCCATTAGAACTTTGAGACAATTAACCATCAGTTTAGTTGTTTTCTTTGCTAACAAATTTTAATAAATAACATGAGCTTATTTAACCTTCAGTAAACTTTGATAGAATAAAAGTTTCACATTTACTGCTATAACTTCAAAGACACGTCTTATCTTAATTAAACTAAAAAACTTAACTTAATTTCAATACTGATTTATGTTCCACCTGGGCCACTCCACTTTGAATGTTTACCTGAGACATGCGTGGGAAGATCTGGAGTGGGGGGTGTTTGGTCCAGGGGGTGCTCTTCTTGCTCCTTGACAGTGAAGAGAGAAGGAGCCGTGGTTCATGATCTAGAGGCTAGTCATGCAGGCTGCACGCACGCTGGTGCACAGAAACAGGAGAAGGGGGAAACAGAAGAAACAAAGTGCTGCCAGGAGGCAGAGAAAGGATTCCCAGTTTTGGAGCTCCTACGCCCCAACAGAGGAGCAGATGCCATGCTTTCCCACCAGCAAGGAGGGAGGGGTTAAGCAGTCCAAGTTGGGCCAGAGAACACAGGGAAACTTCCCCGAAACAAAGGGAGTTTCGGCAGCTGCTTGGGAATATTCCTTATGGTCTCTGTCTCGAGTTAGACTAACCCCAGTTGGCTCCAGTTATAGCCATTAACACAGGAAGTGAGTGAGGGAGAAGCCCCCACATCTATTAGGAGAAAAACAGAGAGAAATAAAGCCAGAGTCCCCTTTGCTAGGGATGGCCCAACAACCTGGGTTTACTAGAAGAAGGTTTTAAACATAATTACCATCCAATATGTCAGGAGAAAGTTTATTAGCTGACTCATTTGGGCAAACACATTCCGCAAAAGCCCCTTACTTGGGGTCCTGGTGCAGAGCAATGAAGGCCTAGGTATGAGCAGTGAAGGTATCCTAGGCCCATTTGCCCTGCTTCCTGCAGAGGAGATCTAACTGATAGATCCCACTGAGGCCATGCAGTGTTACAGGAGCTCAGTCCTTTCCTAAGTTTTGCAATCCAAATTATTTCCAGTGGGTTAAAAGGCACCCCAAGGTAGAGTCCTTGGGAACTGAGGAAGCCTACTCAGGCCATGCTTCCAGAAAAGTAATGAAGGTCCATTACCAAATCCCCCCTGACTCCTGGGTAGCGTCCCATGCAGGATATGTCAGAGGTTCCTGTGTGTCAAAAGCGACCAGAGGCATCCCTCAAGATACCGCTATTGATCACCCTCCTGCCTTCCCTGGGAAGACATTCCTGCCCTAAAAGGCCCTGGAGGAGTGCTGGCGTCCCTCCACTTCCCCATTGCATCCTAGGCTGCTGATGGGTGCCTGGTGAATGGACCAAAACGCTGTGCCATGCCATGCTCATTGTCTGTCCTGAAGACTGCATACTGTTTTGCCATTTTAACCCATGGAAATACTAGAAAAGTTTGGCAAGGGGAAATTACCCAAATTCATAGCTTTAAGCGGTTTGCAGACGACACTGACGAGAAACAGTAAAGACTGAAATCCATCATGGTCTAAGCGACATTCCAGCACATGTGGTCCTTACAGCCAACTTCCCTAGGAAACGGTCCCCGGTTGCGTTTTAATTCAATTGAGTACTGGTTTTGGCCGGCTCCCAGTGGAGGTCCCGTGGCCAGAAGTGGCTAGACCAGGGATGTGGAGGGGATCACATTAGATCAATCAGGAGGAAACCTCACATGGGAGTCTTAAGATTGGCAGCCATCCTGGTGACTTAGGTGGCTGTCCCGTGCCCAAGAGAGACAGCTCTCTATAAGAACAGGAATAAAGAGAGGCCATCAAGTTTCTGGGTCTTATTGCCATTCCGGCCAGGGTACTAACTTAGAGCCAAAAGGCAGACGTTCTCCTCCCCATAGAGTAGCCACGGGCTAGAGGATTACAGCCTGAGCAATTGACATGCAAGTGTTCCAAAAAGACCATACTCCTTGAAAAAGCCCTGGAATGAGAGTAAAGGAAAAGGGAAAGTACTCACCAATTTTGCATCAAAGCTCAGAGTCCAAATGTAAAGACTCATAAATCTCCTGGCTGGCTCGCCCAAAAATGATGAAGTTCCAGAACCTAAGTCAGGTTCGGTGGGGTGAGGTTTGGAGCTGACGACTAAAGAAAGAATTCTTAAGACATCTTTGGTGCAAAATGGTGGTTTATTAAAGCACGGGGACAGGACCCATGGGCAGGAAGAGCTGCGGCTGCCCTGGGCATGTGAGGAGTGGCTGGTTATATACACAGGAGTTGGGTAGGTGAGGACAAAGGGTTGTTCAGAAGGGCTATTGGGATAAAGAAGACTGTCCCATTTTAGATTCTGAATAAAGCAAGTACCAAATAGCCACAACACTGAACAAGACAAACAGACCGGTCACAAGACGTGCCTTGCGGCTTTGGCGCCAAACCGAAACCGATTCCGACGGTCGGGGGAAAGCAGAAGCTGTTCCCTTGGCCAAAAATTGAATGTATCCCTCGGATACGCTTGAAGCACCAAAAAATCGGGCTCCCCGAATCCCTGGGACGTCTCCCAGGGTGGCAGGGGAGAAGTCTGAGTCCGTCAACTCCTTCTCAAGCTGCCCCGAACCGAGCACCAGTCTATTATGCGTAATAGCACAATTCCGATACCGAACACTGAACAAGACACAAACAATAAGCAGGCAGACAATGCAGCAGACAAGAAAACAGAGACAATGGCTGGCCAGCTTACCTCCCGGTGGGACCGGTGGTCGTTGGGCTAGGGTCCACGGTGGATCTCGGTGGAACCTCCAAATGAAAGACCCTAGAGGACCCGCACCCAAGGACGCACTCACAGACCACTGGATGCAATAAGCAAGAGGATTTTATTCGGGCATGCTCGGACTCCCAGGGACACTTGACCATGAAATCCGCGAGGGATGGGTCAGTGTCTGAGAGCCCTGATCTGTTTCGGGAGTGACTTAATATAGATTTTACAGTCCATTACATCAGAGCTCTCACTTTTCTAGCCAGTAATTTCAAAGCATTACAGTAAGGCCTACACACAGGTAGCCAATCCTTTAAAATCAACCATACATTCTGGCCAGTCACCGTTCAGGTAGTGTACAGTAGAGGATACGTGTTGAATTGCACGTTTCTAACCTTTATACATGCTGAACCGCACATCTCCAGCTAGCGTACATGCTGAACCGCTCGTCTCGGCCTTGGTACGGGAGACAACCCTTATCAATTTTATTTAGTAGTAGGGGAAATTCTTAACAGGGGAAGGGTCTAACTTTTTATTTGATTACACAGCGAGCGAGGGTTTAAGCAATTTTTCATTTCTTAGCAAAGCATTAGAAGCATTATTATACAGAAGCCAGAAACAGCTGGGGGTAAACACAGATTTTTGCTATTTGTTATCCTATTATGCTGCTTGCTGACTCCCTTATCTATGGTCAGCTGGCCACAGTTTCTTAGTTAGCATGAGCTGGTTATAAAAAGAATGTTAAAACTTATAGGCTATACTATAGTTCTGATCTGGGGTCCTTCATACCTATCCTGCAGGGTCAGGTCGGCCTGGCTTTTTATCTGTTGTTCTCTTCTGAGTGGTTAGTTTTTTCATAGATATCGTGCTTTGCTTTTGTCAGGATTTACCCTGGACTATCAAAACCCTTTTCTTGGGCCAGTGAAGCCTAAGAAACAGTCCTGATGAGAGAACCGGGTACTCGAACGGATCATATTTATCCTGAATGTTCCATCCAAAATGGAAAATACATTTCTGAGGAGCCTCAAGATCTCTGAGAAGGGAAGTTTCACCAACTCTGTCATGTAGGGGCATTAATTCCGATTCTGTGTCAATTTTCCTACTTTTCCAGCTAGTAATTCTCTACCTCAGAAAGCCCACTCTCTACCGTTTCCTCTCTCAAAGGCAGTTGCCCTTAGAGTCTGCACATGGCATTTAGGGCCTGCTGGTCATTGGCTACTGCCCTCTGTACCTTGGGTCTAACAGCTGCGGGGCATCAAGATGAGAAGGTCTTTTGTTCTAAGACTTAATATAGTTTTGGGTCACATGGTAAGCAATAATCACTTATTTTGTTGATCCAAGTGTTTGACCTTTCTTAATTATTCTAGTACCACAATTTACTTGTCTAAGATTTGTTGTCCACCCCCCAATTTAATATCTCTTACGGTGGCACTCACCATGCATTTGATGACATATCCTAGTTTAACTGACAGCATTTCTCTTTCTTAGTCGAACATAAACTATAGTGCATCTTACACTTGATGAATACTAGGATGCAATTAAATACTCTATTATGGTTACGATTCTGATATTTGAAATCCTCCGGTAGCTCCCTGTGCCCCCACAGTGTAGTACCTCACCTCCTAGGCATAGTATACGAACCATCTCACCCCAAGTGTTAACACCGGGGCTCAGCCTCCATCCCCAGGTGATGCTGCCAGATCAGCTGTCGGTTGTCAGGAACTTGCTGTAGTTTCCCGAATGCACTGTGCTGCCTCCTGGCACTTTGAAACTTGACACACTCATCCTCATTCTTCGCTTTGCCCTTGTCTATCAGCTCCCCTAAAATCTGTTCCTAAGTGGCTTTTCCCAGCTCCAACCTACCCTTGGCAGTCTTTTATCTCCCTGTGGTAAAGCCAGTCACACTGCACCATGGACATGCACGTTGTCCCGCTGAGAAGAGAAAAGGGAGAGTGAGGGCCCCCCCAGCATTTGCAGCTCTAGTGCAGAGCCCCATGCCTGGCTTGCAGGAAATGCCAGATCATGAAAGACAAACGGAGATCATCCTCTGGCTAAAAACCAGCTCTTCTTTGCCTACCGCAGGATCTGGATCAATAAAGAGCAGCCAGTTATTATTGCTGTTTTTCTACGGATTTTTTCCCCATATATTTCCCAGGTCTTTACTCTTTTTATAGCACTTTAATTCAGGCTTCAACCACTTCCTAGTCAGATCAGGTGAAATCATTTTCCTTCCCATACCCTCGATGTATTTCACACCTAGTAATTCTTTTTTTAAAGATCTTATTTACCCATTTGACAGACAGATCACAAGTAGGTAGAGAGGCAGACAGACAGAGAGGGGGTAAGCAGGCTCACCGCTGAGCAGAGAGCCCGATGTGGGGCTCCATCCCAGGACGCTGAAATCATGAACTGAGCCAAAGGCAGAGGCCTAAACCACTGAGCCACCCAGGAGCCCCCATATCTGGTAATTTTTAACCAACGTGGATTTGCTGCATCAAATAGTTCCTTCTTCTTCAAATATAAATATAGAAATATATTGATCAAGTCACTCGCATGTCTTAGGAGAATGTCATACCTTTAGTAGCAAACTTGAAATCTTGGCCATTGGTTTTTGATTTTTTTTGTTTTGGTTTGATTTGGTTCGGTTTTTGTAATTTTAGAAATCCCTCCAGCCCTTGGCTCTGTCTGACCTGATTGCTTTCAGCTGTTTCTGCAACAAAATTGTCCGGGCAGCGAAAATTCTGATTGTTTACAGTGGCGCCCCCTTCAGAACACTTTGTTAATAAAAAGCTTTTTTTTTTTTTTTTTTTAATTTTGGCTATGGTAAAGTGTAACTAAAATGAGGTATTTCAAAGAGGTGAACCACAGATAAATTTCTCTAAGGGTGGAGTGAGGGTTACTCAAAAAGGAACGTGACAAGGCTTTTAAAGATATCGACAATCATTATAACATAACGTGACTGATTGTTACTGTGCTCTTAACTGGGCAAACACTTGTTGGCTTCCAAGAAAGACTAACATTGTTGAGATGGTTCTAGCGGCCTTCTAGCACAGGGTCTCATGAGGCAGCGATTCCAGCCATTCGCTGTGCAAGGCATGAGTCCTGTTAGTGATTCAATTTTTTCCTCTGCAGAATGGGTCTTTCTACATTCCAGGTCATTTCTACCCCTATAAATAATATGGTGATTCTCTCAGTGAGTTCTACTTTTGGTTTAAACAGCCAACTTTCTCTTAGAAAGGACTTTTGTTTAAAGTCCTTTAAAAAAAAAGTCCTTTTAAAAAATAATTTTTTTTTTTTATCTTTTATTTTTAAACCCATATGTTAACTCTGATACTGGAACATTGTCATTTTGACCTTTTCTGCTGATTAAAATATTCTCTCCAAAATGTCAGTATTTGCAGGTACTTGCACTGTAGACATTCTTTACATATATTTTAAAAAATCCATTCACGATTTTTAGTGAAAATCCCGGGAATCTGAAAGACTACCATTTGCTATTCATCGAACAGTTACTGTCTCCACTAAGTGACAGGGTTTCAGAGAACGTGAGCTCACAAGAGATGTAGCCTATTTTCCACTTTCTGCTACCATGTTCATTTCTATGTAGTCTGAAGTAATATCTGCCATATAATAGGTTCAATAGACAATTGGTAAATTTCAGAAAAAATTAATGTTGAGAGTATACTGAATTTCATAAGTCATTTCAATATTTTTTTCCAAAAAATAAACTATGTAAACATACCTAAATTTACTTTCAAAATATTTTATAGCATATAATGGACAATATACATAAGCCTTAAAGAAACAATCATATAAATAACCATTTCATACCTACTTAAAAATTGCATAATACCACACTCCTAGATCCTCTCTGAATGCTCTAAAATAACCCTTAAAAGGAAATACATTTTTAAAAATAACAGATTTTTTGGCAAATAATTTAATAAAATAAAAGTTTCATTCATCTATGTAGATCATAATAATGTGTTTTTAATAAGCATGAAATTATAACTCTGAAGTGTGCTAAAATGAAACCACCTGCTAAGGGTGAGAGAACAAAAATAAACATCATTTTTCCCAATAAGAGGAATTTATTACCTTTGAATCTAAGCATGTGGATTTGTTCAAACTGGCAATAAAGGAATATGGAAAAACAAACCATGGAAAGTCATATTTTAGATTTCTAAAAGACTACAAAGTGAAGAGTATACATTTTCTAAATGTTACAAAATGCTACATAATGACAAGATGACAGGTTGTGACAAATAGCATTTTAAAAGCTCTACTCATAATGGAACAGAAGGTGTCATTTACCTATAATTTTATATATGTCATTAATTTACTATATCTGGATACAACATATTACCAAAGAGATGTTCATCAAAGACTAAATCATTTTTAATGGAACATAATAATTTGAACCTACATCTATTAATCATTTTTTTCGATCAAACATTTATAGTCTCGCTAAACATTTTATCAGTCAGTTGTCGACAAAAAAAAAAAAAATAGGATAAAAAGTCGTGTTAGGAAAGTAGATTTTCTTTGAAATTTGCATTTAAATGAAAATATTTGCTGATATTTTTAAAACTTTAAATGTAATTTTATATATATCTGACCTATCAAATGATATAAAATTTTTGGAGATTAATATAGTTTGGGGCACATGGTAAGCAATAATCACTTTTTTAGTATATCCAAGTGTTCGACCTTTCTTAATTATTCTAGTACCACAATTTACTTGTTCTAAGATATGTCCTCCCCCCCATTTTAATATCTCTTAAGGTGGCACTCACCTTGCACTTGATGACATATCCTAGTTTAACTGACAGCATTTCTCTTTCTTAGTCGAACATAAAATATATTGCATCTTACACTTGATGAAAGCTAGGATGCAATTAAATACTCTATTATGGTTACGATTCTGATATTTGAAATCCTCCGGTAGCTCCCTGTGCCCCCACAGTGTAGTACCTCACCTCCTCGGCATAGTGAACAAACCATCCCACCCCAGTGTTACCCCCGCGGCTCAGCCTCCATCCCCAGGTGATGCTGCCAGATCAGCTGTCGGTTGTCAGGAACTTGCTGTAGTTTCCCGAATGCACTGTGCTGCCTCCTGGCACTTTGAAACTTGACACACTCATCCTCATTCTTCGCTTTGCCCTTGTCTATCACCTCCCCTGAAAATCTGTTCCTAAGTGGCTTTTCCCAGCTCCGACCTACCCTTGGCAGTCTTTTATCTCCCTGTGGTAAAGCCTGTCACACTGCACCATGGGCATGCCCGTTGTCCCGCTGAGAAGAGAAAAGGGACAGTGAGGGCCCCCCCCAGCATTTGCAGCTCTAGTGCAGAGTCCCATGCCTGGCTTGCAGGAAATGCCAGATCATGAAGACAAACGGAGATCATCCTCTGGCAAAAACCAGCCCTTCTTTGCCTACCGCAGGATCTGGATCAATAAAGGACAGCCAGTTATTATTGCTGTTTTTCTACGGATTTTTTCCCCATTTATTTCCCAGGTATTTACTCTTTTTATAGCGCTTTAATTCAGGCTTCAACCACTTCCTAGTCAGATCAGGTGAAATCATTTTCCTTCGCATACCCTCGATGTATTTCACACCTAGTAATTCTTTTTTTAAAGATCTTATTTATCCATTTGACAGACACACACAAGTAGGTAGAGAGGCAGGCAGAGAGAGAGGAGGGAAGCAGGCTCCCCGCTGAGCAGAGAGCCTGATGTGGGGCTCCATCCCAGGACCCTGCAATCATGACCTGAGCCGAAGGCAGAGGCCTAAACCACTGAGCCACCCAGGAGCCCCCATATCTGGTAATTTTTATTCAACGTGGATTTGCTGCATAAATAAGTTCCTTCTTCAAATATAAATATATAAATATATTGATCAAGTCACTCACATGTCTTAGGAGAATGTCATACCTTTAGTAGCAAATTGAAATCTTGGCCATTGGTTTTGATTTTTGATTTTTGTTTTGGTTTGATTTGGTTCGGTTTTTGTAATTTTAAAAACCCTGCAGCTCTTGGCTCTGTCTGACCTGATTGCTTTCAGCTGTTTCTGCAACAAAATTGTCCCAGCAGCGAAAACTCTCATTGTTTACAGTGGCGCCCCCTTCTGAACACTTTGATAATAAAAAGCTTTTTTTTTTTTGGCTATGGTAAATGTGGAACAAAAATGAGGTATTTCAAAGAGGTGAACCACAGATAAATTTCTCTAAGGGTGGGGTGAAGGTTACTCAAAAAGGAACTTGACAAGGTTTTAAAGATATCGACAAACATTTTAACATAACGTGACTGATTGTTACCGTGCTCTTTACTGGGCAAACACTTGTTGGCTTCCAAGAAAGACTAACATTGTTGAGATGGTTCTAGCGGCCTTCTAGCACAGGGTCTCATGAGGCAGGGATTCTAGCCACTGGCTGTGCAAGGCATGAGGCCTGTTAGTGATTCTATTTTTTCCTCTGCAGAATGGGTCTTTCTACATTCCAGGTCCTTTCTACCCCAATAAATAATGCAGCGATTCTCTCAGTGAGTTGTATTTTAGTTTTAAACAGCCAACTGTCTCTTAAAAAGGACTTTTGTTTAAACTTTAAAAAAAAGTCCTTTTAAAAAATTTTTTTTTATTTTTTATTTTTTAATCCCATATGTTTACTCTGATCGTGGAACTTGGTCATTATGACCTTCTCGGCTGATTAAAATATTCATCATCAGCATCTACTGCTCTCCTCTCCTGGTGTTATCTCCGGAAGGTGTCTTCTCTAGCTCTTCTAGCAGGAGATGGGCACTTCCCCTCTTCCCCTGTTGCCGGACCAACCTTACCTATCCTGCAGGGTCAGGTCGGCCTGGCCTTTTATCTGTTGTTCTCTTCTGAGTGGTTAGTTTTTCATAGTTATCATGCTTTCCTTTTGTCAGGATTTACCCTGGACTATCCAAACCCTTTTCTTGTGCCAGTGAAGCCTAAGAAACAGTCCTGATGAGAGAACCAGGAACTCGAACAGATCATATTTATCCTGAATGTTCCGTCCAAAATGAAAAATACATTTCTGAGGAGCCTCAAGATCTCTGAGAAGGGAAGTTTTCACCAACTCTGTCATGTAGGGGCATCAATTCCGATTCTGTGTCAATTTTCCTACTTTCCCAGCTAATAATTCTCTACCTCAGAAAGCCCACTCTCAACCGTTTCCTCTCCCAAAGGCAGTTGCTCTTAGAGTCTGCACATGGCACTTGGGGCCTGCTGGTCGTTGGCTACTGCGCTCTGTACTTTGGGTCTAACAGCTGCGGGGCATCAAGATGAGAACGTCTCTTGTTCTAAGACTTAATATAGTTTGGGGTGCATGGCGAGCAATAATCACTTTTATATTTGATCCAAGTGTTCGACCTTTCTTAATTATTCTAGTACCACAATTTACTTGTTCTAAGATTTGTCCTCCCCCCCCCCATTTTAATATCTCTTAAGGTGGAACTCACCTTGGACTTGATGACATATCCTAGTTTAACTGACAGCATTTCTCTTTCTTAGTCGAACATAAAATATATTGCATCTTACACTTGATGAAAGCTAGGATGCAATTAAATACTCTATTATGGTTACGATTCTGATATTTGAAATCCTCCGGTAGCTCCCTGTGCCCCCACAGTGTAGTACCTCACCTCCTCGGCATAGTATACAAACGATCCCACCCCAGTGTTAACCCCGCGGCTCAGCCTCCATCCCCAGGTGATGCTGCCAGATCAGCTGTCGGTTGTCATGAACTCGCTGTAGTTTCCCGAATGCACTGTGCTGCCTCCTGGCACTTTGAAAATTGACACACTCATCATCCTCATTCTTCGCTTTGCCCTTGTCTATCACCTCCCCTGAAAATCTGTTCCTAAGTGGCTTTTCCCAGCTCCAACCTACCCTTGGCAGTCTTTTATCTCCCTGTGGTAAAGCCTGTCACACTGCACCATGGACATGCCCGTTGTCCCACTGAGAAGTGAAAAGGGACAGTGAGGGCCCCCCAACATTTGCAGCTCTAGTGCAGAGCCCCATGCCTGGCTTGCAGGAAATGGCAGATCATAAAGACAAACGAAGATCATCCTCTGCCTAAAAGCAGCTGTTCTTTCCCTACCGCAGGATCTGTATCAATAAAGGGCAGCCAGTTATTATTGCTGTTTTTCTAGGGATTTTTTTCCCATATATTTAAGGGGTTTCTTGTTAGCCTCGGAGGGCAATGTTTTTTCTTCTGGAGGGCAGGCAGAGGGCTGCATGGTCCTTCTGGAATTGCCAAATTTGAGGGCTTGTGGGCCAGGAGTTGAGGACAGAAGTCTGAGAACACAAGCAATCTTAGGTTTCTGGGCAAGGGCATGGCAGTTACGCTCTGCAGAGCTGAATCGAGATCTCGTGCATCCGAAATCAGGTGAGGATCTGACGAATGCTCAGGTTGGAGTTTCTGTCCCTTATGGCCCTCTTCATGAAGAGGAGGTGGGGATCACGAGGCCATGGAATTTTTCCCACAATAGGAATTGTTGTGAGATGCTCCAAATCGTAAAGAGTCTTCTGCAGGACGATTGAGACATGCTGTTTGGCTCCAGGTCTTCCCATACAGAAGGATTCCAGGTAGGGTTGTAAGAATGGATGGTTGGGAAGCCCGACTCTCATTCCTCTTGTGTCCTAGTGACAAGACAGGTTAGATCAGCTGGATCTGGGGGAGAAACTGAGAGGGTTGAGTTGAAATGGAGTCTCTTGTGGATGGGTCCTAATGTGGGTTTGTGTCCATGGAGACCTTGGAATGAGGCAGTGGCACAGGGTCCCTGAAGGGTTCTCCTAACCAGAGGCTTTGACACAGCTCCAACGTGCAAGATTCCCACGTGGAGACGAGATTTGTTCTGATGGGTGCCTCAAGAAACAGCCATATGCTGTTATTAGAATCCAGGCCTCAGAGGCGAGATGCCTGGACAACAAAGCAATGGATCCGATTAGGATCTAGGGGGCCTGCTCATTCCAATTTACCTTTGGGGACATCTGTCCACGGGTCTAAGTGCAGGTAGATGCTCAGCCAGTGTCAGACCGCCCTTGTTTTTTTCCTGGGCAGTCAACACTATTGGGATGGCCCCGGGCACTTTGGAGGTTTATCATCCTATTTCTAGGTTTGTGGCAAATGGAATGGGCAGAATTCCCAGGGACAGTCCTCAGGTTTGGCTCCAAGAACCTGTGCCTGTAGGTTTTGTGGGCCAGGGCTGTGGGGACAGTTGTCTGAAAAACACAAACTCGGCTTAGGTTTTTGGGTCGTAGGTATTGCAGGACTGATCTACAGACCGTGAGGAGAACTCTTCAGGATATGAACAAGGGGGCGAGTGTGAGACGCTTGCTCCAGATTTAGTCTCTGGATATTGTGTCACTGTTGGCCGTGGAATGTCCGGGTGGCCTTATGCGCCATGGACGAGTCTTCCTCTCTGGGCATTTGGCCCGATCCCAAGAGTTTGGGGTTATTCTTTGAGGTGGGAGGAGTCGTTTTTTTTTTTTTTTCCCTCAGGTGTCCCACCAAAAGAGTTTCCAGAGCAGAGCCCTGGGGAGGGGCGACTGGACAACCAGAAAGCTGGTTAAAACTTGGGGCCTAGGGGCATGGCAAGCCCATTATGACGTCTAATGGTCCAGCCACTGAGAGGACTTACTAGAGGACAGGACTCACGCTGAGGGTCACAATGCGTGTTTGTGCCCTCTTCGTACTCAAGCATGGGCGGGGCCTCATGGTGAACGCTGGTTTCTCCTACACTGAACGTGGGACAACATGCCAACCACAAGGTTTCTTGCCATAGGGAAGGAGGAGTTCTGATTTTTGCATCACATTCACCGCTTGGCGGGGTGTGGAGTTAAGTTCTATGTTCTGAAGCCTGAGAAGCTAGGTTGGGAATAGATGACGAGCTAAGGCCATGGCGGGTCTGTTGTGCTCAGTGTGCGGTCAGCTGTCTGGGTGTTGGTCAGGAAGTCCGGGCTCAGGCTGTGTCAGACAGTGTATTAGTGCCCAGATTGTCGATATAATTTGTGTACAGAAGGGTGCCGTGTAGGTCTATCCTCATTTGGGGTGTCTGGGAAGCTCCATAGGGCAACATTTTGTTTTTTTTTTTTCTGGAGGGCAGGCAGAGTGCTGCCTTGTGGGTCCAGAATTGCCAAACGTGAGGTCTTGGGGGCCAGGAGTGTGAGGACGGACATTGGAGAACAGAAGTTTCACATAGGTTTAAGGGCGAGGGCAAGGCCGGCACACTCTGCAGAGCTGAATCGAGATGTCGTGCATCTGAATTCAGGGCGAGGATCAGACGTTGGCTCAGGTTGGAGTTCCTGTCCATGATTTCCCCTTCAGAAAGGGGGTGGGGGCTTCAGAAAGCCATCACGGTTTTCCCACGTTGGGAGTTGTGAGATGCTCCAAAACGCAAGGATTCCTTCTGCAGGACATTTGAGACCATTCGGATGGGTCCAGGACGTTCCATATGGAACGACGCCGCCAGAGCAGGGTTCTAAGGGCGGAGCCCTGGGCAACCCGCCTCGCATCTCAATTGTCTCCTAGCGACAAGACAGGTTCTATCTGCTGGCTCTGGGGGAGCAACCGAGAAGCCAGAGTTGAAATGGACTCTCCTGCGGATGGATCCTAATGTGGGTTTGTGTCCATGGAGACCTTGGAAAGGGGTGGTGGCACCGGGCCCTGAAGGATTCTCCTAACGGGAAGTTTTGACACAGTTCCAGCCTGCTATTTTCCCATGTCGAGACGAGATTTGCCTCCGGAAACCCCCGCATGCTGGTATTTGAAAACATGCCTCTGAGGAGAGATGCTTGGAAACCAAAGCAATGGATCCGATTATGGCCTAGGGACCTGTGAGGTTCAATCTACTACCCTGGTGACATCCAACTACGGTATGAGTGGAGGTAGATGCTCAGCTGTTGTCAAACGCCCTTGTTTGTCTCGGGCGGCCTACACAAAATGGGATGGCTTCAGGGACTGTGGAGGTTTCTCCTAATTTGGAGGCGTGTGGTCAAGTGAATGGGCAGAATTCCAGTGGAGTGGGCAGGCACAGACCTGATGTGTGGCTCCAGGGGCCCCAGCCTGGAGGGTGTGTGGGCCAGGAGTGTGGGGATAGAAGTCTGAAAACACTAACTCGGCTTACGTTTGGGGACGTAAGTATGGCAGGCCCGATCTACAGACCGTGAGGAGAACTCTTTCGGGATATGAAGAAAGAGTGAGTGTGAGGCATTTATTCAGGCTTTTGTCTCTGGATTTTGTGTCAACAATGGCCGTGGAATGTCGAGGAGGCCTCATGGGCCATGGACAAGTCTTCCTCTCTGTGGATTCGGCACGAACCCAATTGTTTTGGGTCCATCTTGGGGATGGGAGGAGTCCTTTCAGTTTTGGTTACCTCAGGTGTCCCACCAAAAGAGGGATTTCAAAGCCGAGCCCTGGGGAGGGGCGAATGGACAAACCGAACTATGGTTACTTCCAGCCCACTGAGAGGCCTTCCTTGAGGACAGAACTCACGCTGAGGGTCACAATGTGTGTTTATGCCTTCTAGGCGCTCAAGCATGGGCGGGAATCATGGTCCACACTGTTGCTCCTACACTGAACGTTGGGCTCCATGCCAACCACATGGATTCTTGCCATGGGGAAGTAGTAGTTCTGATTTTTTCATCTCTTTCACCGCTGGGCCGTGATTGGAGTTAAGGTCTAGGTTGTGTAGTCTGAAAACCCGAGCTTGGGAAGAGATGACGACTTAAGTCCATGTCAGGTCCGACGTGCTCAGTGTGGAGCCAGCTCGCTGAGTGTTGGTCGGGAGGTTCAGGCCTAGGCTGCGTCAGACCAGGCATTAGTTTTCAGGGTATATTGTATAATTGGGGGAGAGTCGAGTGCCGTGCAGCTTGATCCTCATTTAGCGTTTCTGGGTAGCCCCAAGGGCAACGTTTTTCTTCTGGAGGGCAGGCAGAGTGCTGCTTTGTGGCTCCGGAATTCCCAAACTGGATGCCCTTTGGGCAAGGAGTGTGAGGACAGAAGAATAAGAACACAAGTTAGGCGTAGGTTTCGGGACGAGGGCACGGCAGGCACTCTCTGCAGATCTGAATCGGGACTTCCTGCATCTGAAGTCAGGGAGAGGTTCAGACCTAGGCTCAGGTTGGAGTTTCTGTCCATTATGGCCCTTTCTTGAAGGGGGCAGCATCTCGAGGCCATGGAGGTTTACCCAGGAGGGGAGTTGGGATATGCTCCAAGCCACAAGGATTTTTTCTGATCAACAATTGAGATCTGTTGGATCGCTCCAGGATGTTTCATACGGAACGACAGCAAAGCAGGGATCGAAGGATGGAACCCTGGGCAGACTGCTTCGATTCTAACTGTCTCCTAGTTAATAGACAGTTTTGATATGCTAGCTCTAGGGGAGCAACGGAGGGGGCTGAGTTGAAATGGACTCTCCTGCGGATGGGTCCTAATGTGGGTTTGTGTGCATGGAGACTTGTCACGGGGGCGGTGGCACACGGACCCTGAATGCTTCTCCTAACCAGAGGTTTTGCGTCATCTCCAAAAGACAACTTTCCCATGCGGAGACTAGTCTTTAATCCTAACCCGCCCTTGGAGCTGAGATTCACATGGCCAACTGCCTGCAGCATATTTCTCCATGAATAAGTAACAGGAGTCTTATTTTCACCATGATTTCTATCCTGCTCCCTCCTCAACCTGCTCCTGTCCCAGTCTCCCCATCTTAGTAAACAGCATCCCCACCTCCTACTGGCTAAAGCCTCAGCCCCTGGGATAAATTCCCCCTTTCCCTTTTCTCGTATCTAATCCATCAGCAAAACCAACTGATTTGACCTCCAAAACAGAAGTCAGACTTGCTCACTGCTCTTTATATCCACTGCTCCCATTTGAATCCAAACCCTGAATTTTTTTTTTTTTTTTTTTTTTTTTGCACTTCAGACACTGTTAACAGTCATTGGTCCCACGACTACACCTACACAGATATTTTACAAGATCGCTAATCACCGCCAAGTTGCCAAATCCAATGATTAACTTTCAGATCCAAATGACTCAACCTGTCAGTCCTATAGACATAGAACTCCCTCCACTTCTCTGGAAATATTCTATCTTTTTCATCGTGATGTTGGCTCTCCCTTCCTCTTCCACACTGGTCAGTGATGATGGCTCCTTTCCTGGCTGGGTTTTGTTGAGCTTCCTGACCTTTAGACATCAGTCCTGTGCTCTGGGACTCGGAACTTCTGCTTGAGTTTTCTGTTGTGTTAAAAAAAAAAAAAATTCAGCTGAATACATTTTAAAGAACCTATTGGCTTTATTCAATGATTCACGAAATGGGCAGCATCCTGCTTGCAGACTGAAAGGAGCTCGGAGGAGCAGTACAAAATGAAAGACTTTTATAGGCAGAAGAGAGGAGGAGCAAGGAAGTCACGTCAGGCAAACAAGGCAGGTTGGTTATGGCCAGGTGACTTGGCTTCTGGGGATGGCAGGGGTCCGAGGGAGTGGGGATCAGGTGGTGTCTGCTTGCCTGGGCTCAGATTCCATTTCTGAGACAGCTGAAATCATAATTAAGTCTGATTTGGGGGACATGGGGCTTAGCATAAGCAACTCCATTTTGGGCCTCTTGTTTTGTTTTTAATAGTTACTTCATAACAAATAATAACAAGTTTAGTAACTTTAAACAGCTCAGTTTACTATCCTACCATCTCTAGCTGTCAGGAGGCCAGACACAGCTTAACCAGGGTCCTCGGCTCTGGGTTTCACTCAAAGGAGGAGAGAAGGCACCCACCAAGCTGTGTTCTCACCTGCAGGTTCCACTAGGGAAGGCTCTGCTTCCAAACTCACTTGGGTTGTTGGAAGAACTCATTTCCTTGTAGCTGTGTGATTTGGGGGGCAGCCCATGCTGGGGTGGGCCAGGGAGATTCTCCAGGCTGTTAACTGGAAACCATCCTCAGCCCCCAGAGTCTGCTTGCGGTTTCCTGCCATATAACTCTCTCCACAGGTGATTCTGAACTTGGCTCTTTGCTTCTTCAAGTCCAGGACAGCCTCTCACTCCAATCAGTAAAACAGTCTGATTTAATATAATGAGATCATAATAGTGACATCTTCTTACCTTGCCAAATTCTACTGGTTAAAAGCAAGTCCTAAGTCCCATACACACTCCCATCCATACTCACAGGACAAATACCGGGGGACAGATATCATGAAGCTGACTTATCATGTTGCCAAACACACCTCTGTCCATACTCACAGTGTAGGTAAGCCCACTTCTTCTCAGAGCTTGAACCCTATGTCCTAACGGTGCTCATATTTGTGCCTCCAGCCTGGACCTCACCCATGAATGCCAGACTCGTGTGTTCAGCTGCTGGTTGAGCATCCCCATGTGGATTCAGCCACCATCTCCAGAAACAAACACCTGTTGCCCATCAACCTTGCTTCTCCTGTCGTCTTTTCCATGTTAGCAAGTGGTAACGTCACTGTTCCAGGGCCTCGGGCCCCCAAAATTGTAAAATCATCCCATCTCTTGTCTTTTCTGCACACTCCACACTTAATATATTTACAAATCCTGCATGTTTTGTCTTCAATATACACCCAAAATCTCCCCCCTTCTCCCCACACCTGCATCTACTGCTCTGGTCTGGGCCAATACCCCTTCTCACCCAAATCGGTGATCCTCAACCAGGAGAGTTTTGTGTACCTGCTCCCCCCCCAGGGGATTTTGACAGAGTCTGGACACACTTTTCGTTGTCACAACTTGAGAGTGGGAAAGGGCGCTCCTGCGATCTAGTGGTCAGTGCACAGGACAGCTCCCCATAACAAAAATTAATGTGGCCCCAAATGCCAGCAGTATAGAAATCTCAGTCTACATTAATGCAAGTAGCATCCCCACCCCACAACCCCACAAGTCCGTTCTGCACACAGCAGCCTGAGTGATTCTTTTCTTTTCTCTTTAAGATTTTATTTATTTATTTGACAGAGCGAGAGAGAGATCCATGTAGGCAGAGAGGCAGGCAGTGGGAAAGGGATGAGCAGAGAGCCCAATGCGGGGCTCGATGCCAGGACCCCGAGACCATGACCTGAGCTGAAGGCAGAGGCTTAACCCACTGAGCCACCCAGGCGCCCCGATCCTTTTCTAATCTAAATCAAGTCAAGCCTCTTCAAAACCATCCAAGCTCTTCTCATCTGGCACAATGTTAAAGGCAAATCTTTACAAGGGCCTTGAATACTTTATGTGATCTGACCCCACTACCTTCCTTACCTACCTCCTACTGAAAGACCCCTCTCCCCTTGCTAAAGGCTTGTTTAAGTAACCTGATGTCCCCACAGCACCCCCTCTCCCCTTGCTGAAGGCTTGATTGTCCCCATAGCCGGATGGAAACACATACCAGGATGTCTATTGTCTGTGATCACCCGGTCTGTCAAAAGAAAAGACAAATGAGGAATAGAGTGTACCTGGGAATTTCCAGAGTGCTGAGGCAAGGCCCGCAGCCAACAAACGGCTGTGTCCTTGCCTTAAACCCAACGCCTGACTAATTAACCAATCAGATCCCTGTAACCATGCATCTGCTTCTGTAAGCTTGCTTCCCGCCACCCCAACCCTGCCCTATATAATCTGCTCCCCAACTTAGCCCGGCGCGCTCAGCCCACAAAGGCTGATGCATCCGCAGGCGCCTGTGTAACCAATAAACCTCTTGCAGTTTGCATCCAGTGGAGGCGTGCTGTTTGATTCTTGGGTGCGGCACCAGGGTCTTTCATTTGGAGGTCCCACCGAGATCTCTTGAAGTCCCACCCAAGACTCTAGCCGGTCCCCACCAGGAGGTAAGCTGGCCAGTATCCGTGTCTCTGTCATTCATGTGTCTCTGTCTCTCTGTTTGTCTGTTTTCCTGTTCCGTACAACAACGTTGTTGCTCCGTATTTTTGGGCAGGCTGAGAAGGAGTTGACGAACTCAGACTTCTCCCCTGCTGCAACCGAGGGACGCCTCGGGGGTTTCAGTTTACTCTAGGAGACGCCTTGGGGTTTCCTAAGAGGGCCATTATCTTGGGCCACCTGTCGGTCAGAGAGGATCTCGCGTTCCTCCTGACCATAACCCGTAGTCTCGATTTCTGAACCGAACCCGCACAGCAATTTCTATTTTTGTCTCTTGTGTCCAGGCTGTCCTGTCGACGTCCTAAGTGTCTATATGTTCTTTGTTTCAGTTATGAAGGTAACATTCTGTTTAGGGAAAAATGTCTGATCCGTTTGAATCTGAGGAATGCCTGACTGTATGAATGTTTATGTGGCTCCACTGCCTTTGGCTATGGAGTCTGAGTGGGCTGCACCCTGAGTCTCGCGGAGCGTCATACGGCATAACGGTCATCTACTCCATGGAGTAGCCTGGTCTGGGGTTTATATGGATAGACCTTAGCTAAGACGCTCCTAAGTTCCCACGAGGGACGCGAGCAGGACAGCACCTGAAAGGTCCCCCTCCCCTTGTCTGCAACATCATACATATCGGAAGGAAATATAAAAGATAGGTATTAAGAACTAAAACCAGATTCAATGAGTCAGCTAGTAAATTTCCTCCTGACATATTGGATAAACCCAGGTTGCTGGGCCAGCCCTAGCAAAGGGGACTCTGGCTTTATTTCTCTCTGTTTTTCCTAATAGATGTGGGAGCTTCTCCCTCACTCACTTCCTATGTTGATGGCTATAACTGAAGCCAACTGGGGTTGGTCTGACTCGGGACAGAGACTATAGGGAATATTCCCAAGCAGCTGCCGAAACTCTTTGTTTCGGGGAGGTTTCCCTGTGTTCTCTGGCCTGACTTGGACTGCCTAACCCCTCCCCCCTGGCTAATGAAAAAGCATGGCATCTGCTCCTCTGTTGTGGCTTAGGAGCTCCAAAACTGGGAATCCTTTCTCTGCCTCCTGGCAGCACTTTCTTTCTTCTGTTTCCCTCTTCTCCTATTTCTATACCAACGTGTGTGCAGCCTGCATGACTGGCCTCTAGATCATACACCACAGCTCCTTCTCTCTTCACTGTCAAGGAGCAAGAAGAGCACCCCCTGGACCTAACACCCCCTCACTCCAGATCTTCCCAACCATGTCTCAGGTAAACATTCAAAGTGGAGTGGGTCCAGATGGAACGTAAATCAGTGTTGGAACTAAGTTAAGTTTGTTGGTTTAATTAAAATAAGACCCGTCTTTTAAGTTATCAGCAGTAAATGTGAAACTTCGAAGTTTACTGAAGGTCAAATAAGCTCATGTTATTTATTAAAATTTGTTAGCAAAGAAATAACTAAACTGGTGATTGTCTGTCTCAAAGTTCTAATGGGTAATTGCTGAAGTCGCTTTCAATGTCTTTGATTATCTGAAAGCTTTAAAGTTTTGCTTGGATGACAAATAAAATTGAATTATAAACATCTAGGTCTTAACCAAGCAGGATAAAATGCTAGGTCATTAATTACTGGATATAGGTTTGTGCTTTTGACTTCTTACTGCAAAGAAACTAAGAGTATTTAAATCTGTTGGTAAACTTGTTTGCCACTTAACTGATTCATAAATTTGCCACCTGAAGAATTCTGTTGTAACAGTTCACAATTGGTTAATACTTAGTCTTCACTAGAGATTAAGGTGTTTCTAAGAGTATCAAATTCTGCTTAGTGTAACTAAGACTGATGGAAATAAGGGAAACTCTGTAGGAAAGTAGATGATAAGTAAAAAAAAAAAAATTAAGGAATGGGAATACATTTTGTTGAAGGTAAGGGAAGGTAATTTTATCCTAAATGAGATGGTTGCTTAGAAAGAAATGGCTTAGGACAAGACCTGAATGCAAAGGAAAGTTATAAAAGATTTATAAAGGGAAATCTTCAGAAAAGGAATTTTAGCTATGGTCAGAACGGACTAAAATAGACTAAATAAATGGGTTTTAAAAGTACATTACATTAGTACAAGACTAAAATTCTCTGTTCAAAGGACAAAGTTTTCTTAGATTAATTGATCTCCTGTTACGGGAATGTAAGTGATTTCCTCTTTGCCTGCCCAGAAAAACCAGTTTCTATGTTTTGTTTTATCAGGTGTTTAACATCCCTAATTATATTTAGGCATGTGCTTCAAAACTTTCTGAGATCTTAGCAAATGTTGACAAGATTTAAATTGTAAAATCTCTTTAACTCAGGCTTTTCCTTAATATATGAAGTTGCTCATGAAATACTACTGAA
The DNA here is from genome assembly GCF_011764305.1 of Mustela putorius furo. Lineage (NCBI taxonomy): Eukaryota > Metazoa > Chordata > Mammalia > Carnivora > Mustelidae > Mustela > Mustela putorius. The sequence goes on from NW_025421352.1 coordinate 25,194, forward strand.
CCGATGATAAACCTTGGATTACATTTGGGAAAATACTATAACTATTCTAGAGATTCTACGCACTTCCTAAAGTTTTAATGTTTTGAGAGATCATCGCTTGATACTGTAATTATGGAAATGTTATGTATCACAAAAATAACCTGATTTCCTTGCAGCTAAATTGTAAACTCCCGTGTCTCTTTAGCTTTAACCATATCCATTCTGAGTTTTTGTCATTTATAATTGTTTTAATTCTCTTATAAAATGAGTTTTATTTTCAAGGAGATTCCTATAAAGGACTTTCAGGACAAATACAGATATTTGATATACTTGAAAATCCTAAAACTGAAATGGGTAAAAATTTCCAAAACTGACTAAAGCTGCATTCACTAGATTTGGTAACACGGGACTAAATGAACTAAAAAAATTATAATGTTATATCTCTTAATGTTTTGTCTTACTTTAAACATTGCTGGTTCTCTCTGATGTTTGCTCTTCCAGACTAGGGATACTTCCTCCTAGTTATCTGTAACTTATAGAGATGTAAAAGTGCTCATTTATAAAAGAGCTCAAAGCATTCAAGCTTTTCTCTCTATCTGAACCCTCTGAAACCAAAAGGTCTCAGTAAGTAAGCATTCTTCCATGACAGTCAGTCATTTGCATAAGTCCAATAAGAATCTGTTCTCCTTGTAACAGGAAAGAGTTGGAAACACGGTTTATTTTACCAAGGCTTTGGCTGGAATGTCATATTTAAAAAGACTCGGATATAACCAGACAGTTTAAAGGAACTAAGGTTGACTTTATAAAACCTAGAGCCATAAAGCCCCTTGGGACTGTTGGCCTGATACCTTGCTTACAGAGTTCCCAGCAGCCTCACCAGGTGAGTAAAGAATGTCACTCCTTGGTAGGTGCGGTCTCAGAAGAGGAATTCCCCAATGAGAAATTCGCCCAAATCGACAGGTATTGCAGGCATGCCTGATGGCCAGTACAGGGCTTGGCTTCTGGCCCAGAGAGGCTACTAAAAGTTCAACCTAGAGATTCCTTATTAAAAGTTCCAGCAAAGCAGATGCTAAAAGATCTATTGATCACACTTATTGTTCTTGCTGAGCTTATGTAAATAATAGGCCAAGTTTGTCAAAACTAAACTTGTTTCACAAGTGAATTAGTCCTGATTTGGCTATCTCTGTAAATGAGGGTTATTTTAGAGAGAAAAATTCTATTTTCGTAACACACCTTTATGGATGTTAAATTCTAGATTTGATTGTCTTTAAATGTTTGTTTACCTAAGCTAAACAATTTGAGGTAAGCTTCAGGGAACTTGTACAATAGCTTCTTTAGTCAATCTTATTATTTTGTGGGGATATTAGCAGACCCCACGGCACATGATTAAACAACTGGAATAATGAAATTGCCTAAAAGCCAGCATACCGCACCCTTCTCCCACTTGACAATGATCCTCTGTAATTAGGATATTGTTAAGGTTGGATGACTCAAAGGTCTTCTTATTGGTTTCATCCCTTAGTCATATTTATCTAGAGGCCACCTCCATTGAGGTGCAATTGCAAACAGATGCTTTAGCAAAACCTAAAACAGCCCTCATAAAAGAGCCTCAAAGCTCACTATGGGACAGTCCCTAACTGTAATAATGTCACATCAGGTCCAGATTTGTCTTAGTAGCCAAAGGCCACCAATGGATGATGGAGGCCAACTTATTAAATACTGGGCCACACTAACAGAGATGCCAGAAATAAAACTTAAAATTTGTCAAACTTTAAACCTAGTTACCTGTATGGCTGAACCTGACCACTGTACATCTTTCTCTATAGAGCAAAAATGTTCAGAGATTATTAATCTAGCTTATTCTATATGGCCAGGTTTAAGATGCCCCTGTTAAAATTACAAATGACAGTTGGTTTTCTGATGAAAATGGTTTTCATAGAAAGAAGAAGAAAAGCTAGGTGTGCCATAGTGCTCACTAGCACTTTGCAATTGCCAAAGCCTAAGAATTAACATGTATACTGACTCCAAATATGCCTTCCTGGTACCACATGCCCATGGAGCGATTTGGAAGAAAAGGGGATTTTCCTGGAATCATGGGGCATTACTAAAACGCAACTCCAGCTAATCTCCCCTTTGAGACAAAGATGGACACGATCTGTTTTTTAAATGGTATGATCACTTAGCATCCATTTTTGTTCCATCTGCGGGACTAGGGGATATCATGTGGCATGAAGAAGCCCTTAATAAATATACTACAAAGGCACTCAATGATTCACTAAATAGCATCTCCCAGCTTAATACCAAAGTGTCACAGATATGCAAGGCAGTCCTACAAAATAGGATGGCCTTAGATGTCCTGACAGCAGCCCAAGGTAGCACATGTGCAATTATCAAGACAGAATGTTGTGTGTATATCCCAGACTATCACAAAAATGTCACAGGACTAATAAAGGATATGAATACCCAAATTAAGGCCTACAAGATCCTCCTCTCTCTCTCAGTAAATGGTTAAGTTCCTGGTTTGAAGGAGGACTATGACCGAATCTCCTTTTTGGGCTTCTCATTCTTATCGCCTTATTAACCTTAATATGTTGCTTTGTTCCATGTTTCTCTACTTGGTGTCGAGACTCCATTGCTACAATGACTACACCACGACAGACGATCCTTGTCGCGCGCAAGAACACCTCTTCACTGTCAGCGCTGGATTCAGCTGCCTCCACCTTTTGAAACTCCCTTATACATTCCTACCCTGATCAATATTAACCCCAGTAGGGAGGGACAGCTCTACGCCCCTATTCAGCACGAAGAAGTTATAGAAGATGAGACCTTCCACCTTCAACCACCTTAAAAATTTAAGGGTCTTTAAAAGCTGGCGCCTGGCATCCCCCCTTCACCCGCTCCCCTCCATATGTGTAGCATTCCTCAGGCACCCCTGACTGCCATAAAATGATAAATAGTTGACTTGCTAAGATCACAATCCTGCAAGATAGGAGCCTCCCTTGGTTTGCAAATGTCCTTGAGATTACAACAAAGAAGTTACTTTATCAATAGCCCAATTTTCAATCGGCCCTTGTATCTTAAATAAACTCGTACAGTTTTGTAAAAGATCGCTTGTCAGTAATCCAGACAATGGTACTGACACAGCAATATCAACTAATTAAACAAACCGGCTCTCAAACTGACTTACTTGATAAACAAAGCGAATGTATATAGGATTCTATCCATGATAAAGAAAAAGGGGGGAATGAAAGACCCCTCTCCCCTTGCTAAAGGCTTGTTTAAATAACCTGAAGTCCCCCACACCCCCCCCCTCTCCCCTTGCTGAAGGCTTGATTGTCCCCATAGCCAGATGGAAACACATACCAGGATGTCTATTGTCTGTGATCACCCGGTCTGTCAAAAGAAAAGACAAATGAGGAATAGAGTGTACCTGGGAATTTCCAGAGTGCTGAGGCAAGGCCCGCCAGAACAAACGGCTGTGTCCTTGCCTTAAACCCAACGCCTGACTAATTAACCAATCAGATCCCTGTAACCATGCATCTGCTTCTGTAAGCTTGCTTCCCGCTACCCCCCAACCCTTCCTATATAATCTGCTCCCCAACTTAGTCTGGCGCGCTCAGCCCACAAAGGCTGATGCGTCCGCAGGCGCCTGTGTAACCAATAAACCTCTTGCAGTTTGCATCTAGTGGAGGCGTGCTGTTTTGATTCTTGGGTGCGGCTCCAGGCTCTTTCACTACCACTTGCCGTCTTGCTCATTTTTTGCCCAGCATTATTGGTCGCTGTGTCATTCTTTAAACACACCAGATGTGCTCCCACCTTGGGCTTACTGTTTGCTTTGTGTGGGATGCTCTTCTCCAAACAGCACAACTGCTCGTTCCTTAATTTCCTCCAAGTCTTTCCTCAAATGAGGGAGACTTCCCTTACACAGTCCCATAGAAAATTCCAACCTGCTCCCCTAAACCCCACACCCCATGTCCACTCACTCAGCTTAGTTTCCTTCCTACACCCCATCAACCCCTGATATGTATGTATATTTATTTGCTTCATTTCTCACTCAACAACTAAAATGAAAACTCCAAGAGGACATCAAATTTATTTTGTCTCTTGTTAACTATTCTGTCTTTAGGGTTTAGAACAGTACCTGACACATAGTAGATGTTCCATAAATATTGGAGAATGATTTGTTACTATTTTTGCCTTTTCTCTATCCATTCTTTACACAGCAGCCAAAAATGACATTTTAAAAATGCAAAAGAAATCCCGTGACCACCCTCCACCCACCAGTGTAAAACCCTTCAATGGCTTTTCATTGTGCTCAAGCCGCAGCTGACATTCTACAGCCCAGGCCAGATTAAGATTTCAGAGTTCTTAATCACTGGAAGGACGATGGTGTTGTCACCACCAGAGATATTTAAATATTTTTGAAGATTAGATCCCAAAGTAAGTGTGCTAAAAGCCTAGCAATATCCGATTTCACAAACTCAGATTTCATAAAGTCTCATTAGTCTTCTCACCTTGTGTAAGTTTAATCTTTCCCCCTTTTCTCTTCTGTTTCAGGCACTCACCATACTTTGCCACAATGACCATAACGGCCTTCCAACCTGTCATGTCATCTTCAGGAATATGCCCCTTTCCCTCCCCTCCTCACACCAATTCATCCTCTAAACTTATTCAAAGATGATCACTCTAAAATGTGCATCTCACTGTGTCCTTCCCCTACAGGAACTTACTCAATAGCTCCTAAGGACGTGTGAATTTCCTTGGTGTGGTATTTTTACAAGACCCTTTGCTTGCAAGTGGCAGCAATCCAAAGAAAACTGGAGGAACCAAAAGGGAAAAGCAAGCAAACAAACACAAAAACAAAGGAATGTCCAGGATCCTGTAGGTATGGATACCACAGAAGTTCATAAAAATCCAAAAAAGAAGATGGGGCACCTGGGTGGCTCAGTGGGTTAAGCCTCTGCATTCGGCTCAGGTCATGATCCCAGGGTCCTAGGATCGAGCCCCACATTGGGCTCTCTGCTCTGCAGGGAGCCTGCTCCTCCTCCTCTCTCTCTGCTTGCCTCTCTGCCTACTTGTGATCTCTGTCAGATAAATTAAAAAAAAACTTTTTTTTAAATCAAAAGAAGAGCTGCAGAACTAAAATTTCAGAATCAAGAACAGGGACTGGAAACCGGCAAAACAGTTTTCTATTTGTCCATGTCTCATGTTTACTAGTCTCCATATGGCTGCTTTCTTCTCTGGTCAGACTCTTCAAGTGTCCAGGAAGATGGCCATGGCCAGCTCCTGAATCCCATCCAGCAAGGCCAGTCACTCGCCTAAAGAGAGAACTTTGTCTTCCTGTCATTTACATATCAATCCCAGGGAGACTCTGATTGGTCCTATTGGTGTCAGGTGGACTAGACACTATATGGGTTTATATGTGTGCCCATCCTCCTCCAGACTGCAGAAGCACAGGAGAAATTTTTAAAATTAACATATAATGTATTATTTGCCCCAAAGGTGCAGGTCTGTGATTCATCTGTGTTACACATTTCACAGAACTCACCGTATCACATAACCTCCCCAATGTTCATAACCCAGCCACCCTCTCCATAAACCCTCCATCACCGCAAACTTCGGTTTGTTTTTTGTGAGATTAAGTCTATTATGGTTTTTCTCTCCCCCCATCCCATCTTGTTTCATTTTATCCCTCCTACCTCCCATGACCCCCCCTACCCTGCCTTTCAAATTCCTCCTATCAGACAGATCATATGATAATTGCCTTTCTCTGAGTGACTTACTTCACTTAGCATAATACCCTCTAGTTCCATCCAGGTCATTGCAAATAGCAAGATTTCATTTTTGATGGCTGCATAGTATTCCCTGTGTGTGTGTGTGTGTGTGTGTGTGTGTGTGTGTGTGTGTGTGTGCCTCTGGGTGTCTGTGTGTCTGTGTGTAAAGAGGACCTGGCCATGCCATCATGGGTGGAGATGCCCCAAGCAGGATGAGGCTGATGAGGGTTTCGATGTCTGGTGGGCAAGTTATGTTCACACCCCAGTTTAAGGCTGGTTAAGTGGGATCGGGTGGAGGGTCTACACCCTTCTGCCCAGGGTTTATCCTGAGACCCTGAATAGATGGGTCCATGACCCAGGAGCGGGGCTAACCCTAACAGTAACCATTAACCCTGACCCTGACACTGACTGTGAGCCTGCCCCAAACCCTAACCCAAAACCTGACTCTGACCCTGACCCTGTCTGTGATCCTGACCTGAACCCTAAACCTAAACCTAAGCCTGACACTCACACTGATGTGGACCCTGAACCTAAACATAACGTTGATATTACTGTTACCAAGACTCAAACCTAACCATGACCCTGACCCTGACCCTAATCCTAAACCTGACGCTGACCTAACCCTAACCCTAACCCTAACCCTGACCGTGACTATGAGCCTGACCCTAACCCTAAACCTAAAGGTAACTCTAACCATGACCCTAATACCGACCCTGAACATAAACCTAACGCTGACCCTGACCCAAACACTAACCCCTACAATAAACCAAACCCTAACCCTAACCTTACGCTGTCTAACCCTAACCCTAATTATAACCCTACTTCTAACTCTAACCCTAACCCAATCCCAAACCATACCGCCAAAAGCGAACTGTGAAACTGAAACGAACCTTGACCCTAAACCAAAGCCTGACGCTAAACCTAACCCTGTCCAAGACCTTCACCTGAACACGACCCTAACACTACCCCTGACCCAACTGTGAGCCTGACCCTAACTCTAACCCTAAACGTAACCCCGACCATGACACTAACACGGGCCCTGACCCGAAACTAATGCTGAACCTAACCCTAAAACTAACCCCTAACATTATCCCTGACACTGACCCTAAACCGGTCTAACCCTCCACCTACCTCTAACCCTAACCCTAACCCCACTTTAACAATAATCCTGACCCTCTCCCTGACCCTGATCATAACCCTAACTCTGAAATTTGCCTATGTCAGAGCTTAACCTTAAACCTGACCCTGGCCTTGACTGTAACACTGACACTAACCCTGAATGTAAACCTAACTCAGACCCAATCCGTGATCCCAAACAGAATCTTAAACCCTAAAGCTAACCCTGATCCTGAACCTACTCATAAAACAGAACCTAAACATAAAGCTGACATTACCATAACCATGAACCTAACCCAGACCCTGACACTAACCCTGACACTAAACCTGTCCCAAACCTAATCCTGACCCTGACATGAACCTTGCCCCCAAACCTAAACGTGACCATGACCCTAAATCTGACCATGATGACCCTGAACCTGACCCTAAACCTAACCGTCACTAACACTGACCCTGATCCTGACTCTGACCGTAACCCTAACGGTGACCCTACTGTGAGCCTGACCCTAAACCTAACCATGAACCTAACCCTAACCATGACCCATACCCTAAGCCTTACGCTAACCCTGACCCCAAAGACGTCTAACCCTAACCCTGATCCTAAGTCTTTCTTAACTCTAACCCTAACACTAAACTAGTCTAAACCCAGCTCTGTTGCCTCCAGCGGGGACAACAGCTGCACCCAGGCCTGCCAGGGGCTGGGGGGAGGCTGTATGGGGGCCATTGGATTGGCACTGCATTGAGTGGAGGGTGAGCATTGAGCAGTTTGGGGAACGGCGGCTCAGGGAGCTCTGGTACAGCAGGAAGTTCGGTAAGGAGCCCCCAGGCAGTGGTGACCTCACTTCCCTGACGACAGAGCCCAACGGAATTGGAAACTACGTATCCAGGCAACCCATTACAGAGAAAACCCCCTGCCCAGCTCATTTCTAGGCACATCCTAAAGGAAGCGACATGTTCTTCTGCTGTACTGAAGCCGAGAGGATGTAGGGAGAAGAGAGCTCGGCCGCCAGACACGTCCACTCCCTGGCCGGTCATATCAGGTTTCCCCAATGCATCAGGCCCTTTGGCTACTAAAATCAAAAGGTGACACCAGGGGACTCAGAGTCAGAGAGTCACACACCTTCTGATCAACCGGTGTAGCCCTAGGTCTCCTCCCCATCTCTGTATGTGTGTGTGTGTGTGTGTGTGTGTGTGTGTGTGCCTCTGCCTCTCTCTGTGTGTCTGTGTGTAAAGAGGACCTGACCATGCCATCGAGGGTGGAGATGCCCCAAGCAGGATGAGGCTGATGAGGGTTTCGATGTCTGGTGGGCAAGTTATGTTTCACACCCCAGTTTAAGGCTGGTTAAGTGGGATCGGGTGGAGGGTCTACACACCCTTCTGCCCAGGGTTTATCCTGAGACCCTGAACGGATGGGTCTATGACCCAGGAGCGGGGCTCACCCTAACAGTAACCACTAACCCTGACCCTGACACTGACTGTGAGCCTGCCCCAAATCCTAACCCAAACCCTGACCCTGACACTGACCCTGTCTGTGATCCTGACCTGAACCCTAAACCTAAAACTAAGCCTGGCACTGACCCTGATGTGTACCCTGAATCTAAACCTAACATTGATATTACTGTAACCAAGACTCATACCTAACCATGACCCTGACCCTGACCCTAATCCTAACCCTGATGCTGACCTAACCCTGACCCTAACCCTAACACTGACAGAGACTGTGAGCTTGACCCTAACCCTAAACCTAAAGGTAACTCTAACCATGACCCTAATAAGGACCCTGAACCTAAACCTAACGCTGACCCTGACTCTAACACTAACCCCTACGCTAAACAAAACCCTAACCCTGACCTTACGCTGACTAACCCTAAACTTAACCATAACCCTACTTCTAACTCTAACCCTAACCCCAATCCCAAACACTACCGCCAAAACCTAACTGTGACACTGAACCGAACATTGACCCTAAACCAAAGACTGACGTTAAACCTGTCCCTGTCCATGACCTTCACCTGACCCTGACCCTAATCCTAACCATGACCCTAACACTGAATACTACATAAGCTTTTCCTTGACCCAAATGTGGACTTTAAACCAATACCTGAACCTGACCCTAAACTGGACACTGGCGCTAAACATCACCCTGACCCTGACCTAGACCATGACCATAAACCTAACCCTGACCCTAACAGTGACCCCGACACTGACCCAAACACTAAAACTGACCCGGACTGTGAGCCTTACCCTAACTCTAACCCTAAATGTAACCCTGAACCTGACACTAACACAGGCCCTCCCCCGAATCCTATCGCTGACCTAACCCTCAGAGTAACCCCTAACCCTACCACGGACCCTGATCCTAACAAGTTCTAACCCTAACCGTCAACTAAACGCTAACACTAACACTAAGCCTAAACTTTAACAATAACCCTGAACCTATACCTGATTATGCTCATAACCCTAACCATGATCTTTGCCTATACCAGACCCTGACCCTAAACCTGAACCTGGCCCTGACCCTCAACCTAACCATGACCCTAACACTGACCCCTACATAACCCTGTTGCTGACCCAAATGTGGACTTTAATCCAAACCTGATCCTGATCATAAAGCTGGCACTGGCGCTAAACTTCACCCTGACCCTGACCGAGGCAAAGACCATAACCTAACCCTGACCCTAACAGTGACCCTGACCACGACCCTAACACTAACAGTGACCCTGACTGTAGCCTGACCCTAACTCTAACCCTAAACGTAACACTGACCATGACACTAACACGGGCCCTGACCCGAAACCTAACGCTGAACCTAACCCTAAAACTAACCCCTAACATTAACCCTGACACTGACCCTAACCCGGTCTAACCCTCCACCTACCTCTAACCCTAACCCTAACCCCACTTTAACAATAATCCTGACGCTGATCATAACCCTAACTCTGAACTTAGCCTCTGTCAGAGCTTAACATTAAAACTGACCCTGGCCTTGACCTTAACACTGATGCTAACCCTGAATCTAAATCTAACTCTGACCCAATCCTTAATCTTAATCAGAATCATAACCCTTAAGCTAACCCTGATCCTGAACCTACTCATAAAACAAAACCTAAACATAAAGCTGACCTTACCATAACCATGAACCTAACCCTGACCCTGACCCTAACCCTGACACTAGACCTGTCCCATTCCTAACCCAGACCCTGATATGAACCTTGCCCCCAAACCAAAACTTGAACCTGACCCTAAATCTGACCATGACCCTGAACCTGACCCTATTTCTAACCGTCATCCTACACTGACCCTGACCCTGTCTCTGATGGTAACGGTAACCGTGACCCTACTGTGAGCCTGAACCTAAACCTAACCATGAACCTAACCCTAATCCTGACCCCTACCCTAAGCCTTCCGCTAACCCTGACCAAGAGCACGTCTAACCCTAACCCTGATCCTAAGTCTTTCTTAACCCTAACCCTAACACTAACCTAGTCTAAACCCAGCTCTGTTCCCTCCAGCGGGGAAAACAGCTGCACCCAGGCCTGCCAGGGGCTGGGTGGAGGCTGAATGGGGGCCACTGGATTGGCACTGCATTGAGTGGAGGGTGAGCATTGAGCAGCTTGGGGACCGGTGGCTCAGAGAGCTCTGGTACAGCAGGAAGTTCGGTAAGGAGCCCCGAGGCAGTGGTGACCTCACTTCCCTGACGACAGAGCCCAACGGAATTGGAACCCACGTATCCAGGCAACCCATTACAGAGAAAACTCCCCTGCCCAGCTCATTTCTAGGCACATGTTCTTCTGCTGTACTGAATCCGAGAGGATGTAGGGAGAAGAGAGCTCGCCCGCCAGACAGGTCCCCTCCCTGGCCGGTCATATCAGGTTTCCCCAACGCCTCAGGCCCTTGGACTACTAAAATCAAAAGGTGACACCAGGGGACTCAGAGTCAGGAGAGTCCCACACCTTCTGATCCACGGGTGTAACACTAGGTCTCCTCCCCGTCTCTCTGTGTGTGTGCGTGTGTTTGTGTGTGTGTTCCTCTTGGTGTCTCTGTGTCTGTGTGTAAAGAGGACCTGGCCATGCAATCGTGGGTGGAGATGCCCCAGGCAGGATCAGGCTGGTGAGGGGTTAAGTGTCTGTTGGTCAAGTCATGTTCACACCCAAGTTTAAGGCTGGTTAAGTGGGATCGGGTGGAGGGTCTACACCCTTCTGCCCAGTGTTTATCATGAGACCCTGAATGGATGGGTCTATGACCCAGGAGCGGGGCTCACCCTAACAGTAACCACTAACCCTGACCCTGACACTGACTGTGAGCCTGCCCAAATCCTAACCCAAACCCTGACCCTGACCCTGACCCTGACCCTCTGTGATCCGGACCTGAACCCTAAACCTAAACCTAAGCCTGACACTGACCTAGTTGTGGTCCTGAACCTAAACCTAACATTGATATTATTGTAAACAAGACGCATACCTAACCATGACCCTGACCATGACCCTAATCCTAACTCTGATGCTGACCTAAACCTGACCCTAACCCTAACCCTGACCGTGACTGTGAGCCTGACCCTAACCCTAAACCTAAAGGTAACCCTAACCATGACCCTAATACGGAACCTGAACCTAAACCTAACACTGACCCTGAACCTAACACTAACCCCTACCCTAAAGTAAACCCTAACCCTGACCTTACGCTGTCTAAGTCTTACCCTAACCATAAACCTACTTCTAACTCTAACCCTCACACCAATCCCAAACCCTACCGCGAAAACCTAACTGCGACACTAAATCGAACATTGACCCTAAACCAAAGCCTGACCCTAAACCTGACCCTGTCCATGAACTTCACCTGAACCTCACCCAGACCCTAATCCTAACATGACACTAACACTGACCACTACACAATCCTGTCCCTGACCGGAATGTGGACTTTAAACCAATACCTGAACCTGACCCTAAACCTGACACTGGCGCTAAATTTCACCCTGACCCTGACCCAGACCATGAACATAAACCTAAACCTGACCCTAAGTGTGACCCCGACCCTGACCTGAACACTAAAACTGACCCTGACTGTGAGCCTGACCCTAACTCTAACCCTAAATGTAACCCTGACCCTGACACTAACACGGGCCCTCCCCCGAATCCTATCGCTGAACCTAACCTTAAGAGTAACCCCAAACCTACCACGGACCCTGATCCTAACAAGTTCTAACCCTAACCGTCAACCAAACGCTAACCCTAACACAAACCCTAAACTTTAACAATAACCCTGACCCTATACCTGATTATGATCATAAGCCTAACCCTGAACTTTGCCTATACCAGACCCTGACCATATACCTGAACCTGGCCCTGAGTCTAAACCTAACCATGACCCTAACACTGACCACTACATAACCCTGTCACTGACCCGAATGTGGACTTTAAACCAATACCTGATCTTGATGGTAAACCCGACACTGGACCTAGATTCACCTTGACCCTGGCCCAGGCAAAGACCATAAACGTAACCCTGATCCTAACAGTGACCCTGACCACGACCCTAACAATAACCCTGATACTGAATGTGAGCCTGACCTAACTCTAACCCTAAACGTAACCCTGAACCTGACACTAACACGGGCCCTGACCCGAAACCTAACGGTGAACCTAACCCTAAAACTAACCCCTAACATAATAGCTGACACTGACCTTAACCCGGTCTAACCCTAACCCTCACCCTACCTCTAATCCTAACCCTAAACCCACTTTAACAATAATCCTGACGCTGATCATAACCCTAACTCTGAAGTTTGCCTATGTCAGACCTTAACCTTAAACCTGACCCTGGCCTTGACCTTAACACTGACCCTAACCCTGAGTGTAAACCTAACTCTGACCCAATCCTTAATCTTAATCAGAATCGAAACCCTAAAGCTAACCCTGATCCTGAACCTACTCATAAAAAAGAATCTAAACATAAAGCTGACCTTACCATAACCATGAACCTAAGCCTGACCCTGACCCTAACCCTGACACTGGACCTATCCCAAACCGAACCCTGACCCTGACATGAACCTTGCCTCCAAACCAAAACTTGAACCTGACCCTAAATCTAACCAAAACCCTGAACCTGACACTAAACCTAACCATCACCCTAAAACTGACTTGACGTGACTCTGACCTTAACGCTAACCCTGACCCTACTGTGAGCCTGACCCTAAACCTAAGCATGAACCTAACCCTAACCCTGAGCCCGACCCTAAGCCTTACGCTAACCCTGACCCCAAGGACATCTAACCCTAACCCAGACCCTAAGTCTTTCTTAACCCTAACCCTAAACTAATCTAGTCTTAATCCAGCTCTGTTGCCTCCAGTGGGGACAACAGCCGCACCCAGGCCTCCCAGGGGCTGGGGGAGGCTGTATGGGGGTCACTGGATGGGCACTGCCTAAGTGGAGTGTGAGCCTGAGCAGCTTGGGGACCGGCATCTCAGGGAGCTCTGGTACAGCAGGAAGTTCGGTAAGGAGCCCCCAGGCAGTGATGACCTCACTTCCCTGACGACAGAGCCCAACGGAATTGGAACCAACATATCCAGGCACCCCATTACAGAGAAAACCCCCCTGCCCAGCTCATTTCTAGGCACATGCTAAAGGAAGCGACTTGTTCTTCTGCTATACTGAAGCCGAGAGGATGTAGGGAGAAGAGAGCTCGCCCGCCAGACACGTCCCCTCCCTGGCCGGTCATATCAGGTTTCCCCAACGCCTCAGGCCCTTTGGCTACTAAAATCAAAAGGTGACACCAGGGGGACTCAGAGTCAGAGAGTCCCACACCTTCTGATCAACCGGTGTAGCCCTAGGTCTCCTCCCCATCTCTGTATGTGTGTGTGTGTGTGTGTGTGTGTGTGTGTGTGTGCCTCTGGGTGTCTGTGTGTCTGTGTGTAAAGAGGACCTGACCATGCCATCGAGGGTGGAGATGCCCCAAGCAGGATGAGGCTGATGAGGGTTTAGATGTCTGGTGGGCAAGTTATGTTCACACCCCAGTTTAAGGCTGGTTAAGTGGGATCGGGTGGAGGTTCTACACCCTTCTGCCCAGGGTTTATCCTGAGACCCTGAACGGATGGGTCCATGACCCAGGAGCGGGGCTCACCCTAACAGTAACCACTAACCCTGACCCTGACACTGACTGTGAGCCTGCCCCAAATCCTAACCCAAACCCTGACCCTGACCCTGACCCTGTCTGTGATCATGACCTGAACCCTAAACCTAAACCTAAGCCTGACAATGTCCCTGATGTGGACCATGAACATAAACCTAACGTTGATATTACCGTAACCAAGACTCATACCTAACCCTGTCCATGACCCTGACCCTAATCCTAAACCTGATGCTGACCTAACCCTGACCATAACCCTCACCCTGATCGTGACTGTGAGCCTGACCCTAACCCTAAAACTAAAGGTAACTCTAACCATGACCCTAATACAGACCCTGAACCTAAACCTAACGCTGACCCTGACCCTAACACTAACCCCCACGCTAAACAAAACCCTAACCCTGACCTTACGCTGACTAACCCTAAACCTAACCATAACCCTACTTCTAACTCTAACCCTAACCCCAATCCCAAACACTACCGCCAAAACCTAACTGTGACACTGAACCGAACATTGACCATAAACCAAAGCCTGATGCTAAACCTGACCCTGTCCATGACCTTCACCTGTCCCTGACCCTGACCCTAATCCTAACCATGACCCTAACACTGAATACCACATAACCTTGTCCCTGACCCGAATGTGGACTTTAAACCAATACCTGAACCTGAGCCTAAACCGGACACTGGCGCTAAACATCACCCTGACCCTGACCTAGACCATGACCATAAACCTAACCCTGACCCTAACAGTGACCCCGACACTGACCTGAACACTAAACCTGACCCGGACTGTGAGCCTTACCCTAACTCTAACCCTAAATGTAACCCTGAACCTGACACTAACACGGGCCCTTCCCCGAATCCTATCGCTGACATAACCCTCAGAGTAACCCCTAACCCTACCACGGACCCTGGTCGTAACAAGTTCTAACCCTAACCGACAACCAAACGCTAACACTAACACTAACCCTAAACTTTAACAATAACCCTGAACCTATACCTGATTATGCTCATAACCCTAACCATGATTTTGCCTATACCAGACCCTGACCCTAAACCTGAACCTGGCCCTGACCCTAAACCTAACCATGACCCTAACACTGAACACTACATAACCATGTCGCTGAACCGAATGTGGACTTTAAACAAAACCTGATCCTCATCGTAAAGCTGACACTGGCGTTACACTTCACCCTGACCCTGACCCTGGCAAAGACCATAAACCTAACCCTGACCCTAACAGTGACCCTGACCACGACCCTAACACTAACAGTGACCCTGACTGTGAGACTGACCCTAACTCTAAACCTGACCCTGACCCTGACCCTGTCTGTGATCATGACCTGAACCATAAACCTTATCCTAAGCCTGGCACTGACCATGATGTGTACCCTGAACCTAAACCTAACATTGATAATACTGTAACCAAGACTCATACCTAACCATGACCCTGACCCTGACCCTAATTCTAACCCTGATGCTGACCCACCCTTACCCTAACCCTAACACTGACTGAGACTGTGAGCTTGACCCTAACCCTAAACCTAAAGGTAACTCTAACCATGACCCTAATAAGGACCCTGAACCTAAACCTAACGCTGACCCTGTCCCTAAAACTAACCCCTACGCTAAACAAAACCCTAACCCTGACCTTACGCTGACTAACCCTAAAGCTAACCATAACCCTACTTCTAACTCTATCCCTAACCCCAATCCCAAACACTACCGCCAAAACCTAACTGTGACACTGAACCGAACATTGACCCTAAACCAAAGCCTGACGCTAAACCTGACCCTGTCCATGACCTTCACCTGTCCCTGACCCTGACCCTAATCCTAACCATGACCCTAACACTGAATACTACATAACCTTGTCCCTGACCCGAATGTGGACTTTAAACCAATACCTGAACCTGACCATAAACCGGACACTGGCGCTAAACATCACCCTGACCCTGACCTAGACCATGACTATAAACCTAACCCTGACCCTAACAGTGACCCTGACACTGACCTGAACACTAAACCTGACCCAGACTGTGAGCCTTACCTTAACTCTAACCCTAAATGTAACCCTGAACCTGACACTAACACGGGCCCTCCCCCGAAACCTATCGCTGACCTAACCCTCAGAGTAACCCCTAACCCTACCACGGACCCTGATCCTAAGAAGTGCTAACCCTAACCGTCAACCAAACGCTAACACTAACACTAACCCTAAACTTTAACAACAACCCTGAACCTATACCTGATTATGCTCATAACCCTAACCATGGTCTTTGCCTATACCAGACCCTGACCCTAAACCTGAACCTGGCCCTGACCCTCAACCTAACCATGACCCTAACACTGACCACTACATAACCATGTCGCTGACCCGAATGTGGACTTTAAACAAAACCTGATCCTCATTGTAAAGCTGACACTGGCGCTACACTTCACCCTGACCCTGACCCAGGCAAAGACCATAAACCTAACCCTGACCCTAACAATGACCCTGACCACGACCCTAACACTAACAGTGACCCTGACTGTGAGACTGACCCTAAATCTAACCCTTAACGTAACCCTGACCATGACACTAACACGGGCCCTGACCCAAAACCTAATGCTGAACCTAACCCTAAAACTAACCCCTAACATTAACCCTGACACTGACCCTAACCCGGTCTAACCCTCCACCTACCTCTAACCCTAACCCTAACCCCACTTTAACAATAATCCTGACGCTGATCATAACCCTAACTCTGAACTTTGCCAATGTCAGAGCTTAACCTTAAACCTGACCCTGGCCTTGACCTTAACACTGACCCTAACCCTGAATGTAAACCTAAATCTGACCCAATCTATGATCCTAAACAGAATCTTAATCCTAAAGCTAACACTGATCCTGAACCTACTCATAAAACAGAACCTAAACATAAATTTGACCTTACCATATCCATGAATCTAACCCTGACCCTGACCCTATCCCTGACACTAGACCTGTCCCAAACCTAACCCTGAACATGACATGAACCTTGCCCCCAAACCTAAACGTGACCCTGACACTAAATCTGACCATGACCCTAAACCTGACCCTAAATCTAACCGTCACTAACACTGACCCTGACCCTGACTCTGACCGTAACCCTAACCGTGACCCTATTGTGAGCCTGACCCTAAACCTACCATGAACCGAACCCTAACCCTGACCGATACCCTAAGCCTTACACTAACCCTGACCCCAATGACGTCTAACCCTAACCCTGATCCTAAGTCTTTCTTAACCCTAACCCTAACACTAAACTAGTCTAAACCCAGCTCTGTTCCATCCAGCGGGGACAACAGCTGTACCCAGGACTGCCAGGGGCTGGGAGGAGGCTGTATGGGGGCCATTGGATTGGCACTGCATTGAGTGGAGGGTGAGCATTGAGCAGTTTGGGGAATGATGGCCCAGGGAGCTCTGGTACAGCAGGAAGTTCGGTAAGGAGCCCCCAGGCAGTGGTGACCTCACTTCCCTGATGACAGAGCCCAACGGAATTGGAACCCACTTATCCAGGCACCCCATTACAGAGAAAACCCCCCTGCCCAGCACATTTCTAGGCACATCCTAAAGGAAGCGACATGTTCTTCTGCTGTACTGAAGCCGAGAGGATGTAGGGAGAAGAGAGCTCGCCCGCCAGACACTTCCCCTCCCTGGCCGGTCATATCAGGTTTCCCCAACGCCTCAGGCCCTTTGGCTACTAAAATCAAAAGGTGACACCAGGGGACTCAGAGTCAGAGAGTCCCACACCTTCTGATCAACCGGTGTAGCCCTAGGTCTCCTCCCCATCTCTGTATGTGTGTGTGTGTGTGTGTGTGTATGTGTGCCTCTGGGAGTCTGTGTGTCTGTGTGTAAAGAGGACCTGACCATGCCATCGAGGGTGGAGATGCCCCAGGCAGGATCAGGCTGATGAGGGTTTAGATGTCTGGTGGGCAAGTTATGTTCACACCTCAGTTTAAGGCTGGTTAAGTGGGATCGGGTGGAGGGCCTACACCCTTCTGCCCAGGGTTTATCCTGAGACCCTGAACAGATGGGTCCATGACCCAGGAGCGGGGCTAACCCTAACAGTAACCACTAACCCTGACCCTGACACTGACTGTGAGCCTGCCCCCAACCCTAACCCGAGCCCTGACCCTGAACCTGACCCTAACCATGACCATGATCCCGACCTGAACCCTAAACCTAAAGCTAAGCCTGACACTGACCCTGACCTGAACACTAAACCAGAACCTGACTGTGAGCCTGACCCTTACTGTAACCCTAAACGTAACCCACACCCTAACAATAACACGGGCCCTCTCCCGAATCCTGTCGCTGAACCTAACCCTTACACTAACCCCTAACCCTACCTCAGACCCTGACCCTAACCAGGTCTAACCCTAACCCTCAAACTAACTCTAACCCTAACACTAACCCTAAATTTTAACAATAACCATGACCCTATACCTGACTATGAACATAACCATAACCCTGAACTTTGCCTATACCAGACCCTGACCCTAACCTGACCCTGGCCGTGAGCCTAAACCTAACCATGACCCTAACACTGACCACTACATAACCTTGTCCCTGACATGAATGTGGACTTTAGACCAATAACTGATCCTGAAAATAAACCTGACACTGGCCCTAATCTTCACCCTGACCCTGAACCAGGCCATGACCATAAACCTAACCCTGACCCTAACAGTGACCCTGACTCAGAACCTAACACTAAAACTGACACTGAATGTGAGGCTGACCCTAACTCTACCCCTAAATGTAACCCTGACCCTGACACTTACACGGGCCCTCCGCCGAATCCTATCACTGAACCTAACCCTAACACTATACCCTAAACCTACCACGGACCGTGACCCTAACCAGGTCTAACCCTAATCCTCAACCTAACTCTAACCCTAACACTAACCCTAAACTTTAACAATAACCCTGAACCTATACCTGATTATGCTCATAATAACCCTAACCCTGAACTTTGCCTATACCAGACCCTGACCCTAAACCTGACCCTGTACCTGACCCTAAACCTAACCATGACCCTAACAATGACCACTACATAACCCTGTCGCTGAACCGAATGTGGACTTTCAACCAATACCTGATCCTGTAACTAAACCTGACACTGGCCCTAGACTTCACCCTGACCCTGACCCAGGCAAGACCAGAAACCTAACACTGACCCTAACACTAACCCTGACACTGAATGTGAGCCTGACCCTAACTCTAACCCTAAACGTAACCCTGACCCTGAAACTAACACGGGACCTGAACCGAAAACTAACGCTGAACCTAACCCTAAAACTAACCCCTAATATTATCCCTGACACAGAACCTAACCCGGTCTAACACTAACCATACACCTACCTCTAACCCTAACACTAACCCCACTTTAACAATAATCCTGACCCTCTCCCTGACCCTGATCATAACCCTAATCTTGAACTTTGCTTATGTCAGAGCTTAACCTTAAACCTGACCCTGGCCTTGACCTTAACACTGACCCTGACCCTGACTGTAAACCTAACTCTGACCCAATCCGTGATCCTAAACAGAATCTTAAGCCTAAAGCTAACCCTGACCCTGAACCTACGCATAAAACAGAACCTAAACATAAAGCTGACCTTACCATAACCATGAACCTAACCCAGACCCTGACCCTAACCCTGACACTAAACCAGTCCCAAACCTAACCCTGACCCTGACATGAACCTTGCCCCCAAACCTAAACTTGAACCTGAATCTAAATCGGACCATGACGCTGAACCTGACCCTAAACCTTAACGTCACCCTAACAATGACCCTGACCCTGATTCTGACCGTAACCCTAACCCTGACGCTACTGTGAGCCTGACCCTAAACCTATTCATGAACCTAACCCTAACCCTGAACCCTTCCCTAAGCCTTACGCCAATCCTGGCCCCAATGACATCTAACCCTAACCCTGACCCTAAGTCTTTCTTAACCCTAACCCTAACACTAACCTGGTCTAAACCCAGCTCTGTTCCCTCCAGCGGGGACAACAGCTGCACCCAGGCCTCCCAGGCGTTGGGGGAGGCTGTATGGGGGTCACTGGATGGGCACTGCATTGAGTGGAGTGTGAGTCTTGATCAGCTTGGGGAACGGTGGCTCAGGGAGCTCTGGTGCATCAGGAAGTTCATAAGAGGCCCCCAGGCAGTGGTGACCTCACTTCCCTGACGACAGAGCCCAACGGAATTGGAACCCACGTATCCAGGCACCCCATTACAGAGAAAACCCCCATGCCCAGCTCATTTCTAGGCACATCCTAAAGGAAGCGACATGTTCTTCTGCTGTACTGAAGCCGAGAGGATGCAGGGAGAAGAGAGCTCCCCCGCCAGGCACATCCCCTCCGTGGCAGGTCATATCAGGTTTCCCCAATGCATCATGCCCTTTGGCTACTAAAATCAAAAGGTGACACCAGGGGGCTGAGAGTCAGAGAGTCCCACACCTTCTGATCCCCCGGTGTAGCCCTAGGTCTCCTCCCCAAGTGTGAGTGTGTGTGTGTGTGTGTGTGCCTCTGGGTGTCTGCGTATCTGTGTGTCTGTGTGTAAAAAGGACCCGGCCATGCCATTGTGGGTGGAGATGCCCCAAGCAGGATGAGGCTGATGAGGGTTTAGATGTCTGGTGGGCAAGTCAGGTTCACACCACAGTTTAGGCTGGTTAAGAGGGATCGGGTGGAGGGTCTACACCCTTCTGCCCAGGGTTTATCCTGAGACCCAGAACTGATGGGTCCTTGACCCAGGAGCGGGGCTCACCCTAACAGTAACCAGTAACCCTGACCCTGACACTGACTGTGAGCCTGCCCCCAACCCTAACCCAAGCCCTGACCCAACAATGACCCTGACACTGACTGTGATCCTGACCTGAACTGTGAACCTAAACCTAAGCCTGACACTGGCCCTGATGTGGACCCTGAACCTAACCTAACTCTGATTACCATAACTATGACTCATACCTACAATGACCATGAACCTAACCCTAATGCTAGCCCTGACGCTGACCTAACCCTGACCCTAACCTAACCCTGACCGTGACTGTGAGCCTGACCCTAACCCTAAACCTAAAGGTTACAATAATCATGACATTAATACGGACCCTGAACCTAAACCTAACGCTGACCCTGACCCTAACACTAACCCCTACCCTAAACCAAACCCTAACCCTGACCTTACGCTGTATAAACCTAACCCTAACCATAACCCTACTTCTAAATCTAAACCTAACCACAATCCCAAAACGTACCCCTCAAAACCTAACTGTGACCCTCAAGTGAACATTGACCCTAAACCAAAGCCTGATCCTACCCTGACCTGGCCGTGACCTTTACCTGACCCTGACCCTAATCCTACCATGACACTAACACTGACCACTACATAACCCTGTCCCAGACCCGAATGTGGACTTTAAACCAATACCCGAACCTGACCCTAAACCTGACACTGGCGTTAAACTTCACCCTGACCCTGACGCAGACCATGATCATCAACCTAATCCTGACCATAACAGTGACCCTGACCCCGACCTGAACACTAAACCGGACCATGACTATGAGCCTGACCCTAACTTAAACTTAAATGTAACCCTGACCCTGACACTAACACGGGCCCTACCCCGAATCCTATCGCTCAACCTAACCCTAACACTAACCCCTAACCCTACCACGGACACTGACCCAAACAAATTCTAACCCTAACCGTCAACCAAACGCTAACCCTAACACAAACCCTAAACTTAAACAATAACCCTGACCCTATACCTGACTATGATCATAACCGTAACCCTGAACTTTGCCTATACCAGACCCTGACCCTAAACCTGAACCTGGCCCTGACCATAAACCTAACCATGACCCTAACACTGACCACTACATAACCCTGTCCCTGACACGAATGTGGACTTTAAACCAAAACCTGATCCTTACCATAAACCTGACACTGGCCCAGACTTCACCGTGACCATGACCCATGCAAAGACCACAAACCTAACCCTGAGCCTAACAGTGATCCTGACCCTAACACTAACCCTGACACTGAATGTGAGGCGGACCTAACTCTAACCCTAAACGTAACCCTGACCCTGACACTAACACGGTCCCTGACCCGAAACCTAATGCTGAACCTACCCCTAAAACTAACCCCTAACATTGTCCTAGACACTGACCCTAACCTGTTCGAACCCTAACCCTCAACCTACCTCTAACCCTAACCCTAACCCCACTATAACAATAATCCTGATCTTACCCTGATCCTGATCATACCCCCAAATCTGAACTTTGCCTATGTCAGAACTTAATCTTAAACCTGATCCTGGCCTTGACATTAACACTGACCATAACCCTGACTTTAAACCTAACTATGACCCAGTTCTTGATCCTGAACAGAACGTAAACCTAAAGCTAACCCTGATCCTGAACCTACTCATGAAGCAGAACCTAAACATAAAGCTGACCTTACCATAAGCATGAACCTAACCCTGACCCTGACACTAACCCTGACAATAGACCTGTCCCAAACCTAACCCTGACCCTGACAAGAACCTTGCCCCCAAACCAAAGCTTGAACCTGACCCTCAATCTGAGCATGACCCTGACCTGACCCTAAACCTAACCGTCACTCTAACAGAGACCCTGACCCTGACGCTGACCGTAACGCTCACCGTGACCCTACTGTGAGCCTGACCCTAAACCTAACCATGAACCTAACCCTAACCCTGACCCATACCCTAAGCCTTACGCTAACCGTGGCCCCAATGAAGTCTAACCCTAACCCTGACCATAAGTCTTTCTTAACACAAACCCTAACACTAACCTGGTCTAAACCCAGCTCTGTTCCTTACAGCTGGGACAAAAGCTGCACCCAGGCCTCCCAGGGGCTGGGGGGAGGCTGTATGGGGGTCACTGGATGGGCAC
This sequence comes from Mustela putorius furo, assembly GCF_011764305.1. NCBI lineage: Eukaryota > Metazoa > Chordata > Mammalia > Carnivora > Mustelidae > Mustela > Mustela putorius. The sequence continues at coordinate 48,140 of NW_025421352.1, forward strand.
TGCATGGAGTGGAGTGTGAGCCTTGAGCAGCTTGGGGACCGGCTCAGGGAGCTCTGGTGCAGTAGGAAGTTTGGTAAGGAGCCCCCAGTCAGTGGTGACCTCACTTCCCTGACGACAGAGCCCAACAGAATTGGAACCCACGTATCCAGGCACCCCATTACAGAAAAAACCCCCATGTCCAGCTCATTTCTAGGTACATGCTAAAGGAAGCGACATGTTCTTCTGCTGTACTGAAGCCGATAGGATGCAGGGAGAAGAGAGCTCGCCCTCCAGACAGGCCAACTCCCTGGCAGGTCATATCAGGTTTCCCCAATGCTTCAGGCCCTTTGGCTAATCAAAACAAAAGGTGACACCAGGGGGCTCAGAGTCAGAGAGTCCCACACCTTCTGATCCACTGTTGTAGCCATAGGTCTCCGCCCCATCTGTGTGTGTGTGTGTGTGTGTGTGTGTGCCTCTGGGTGTCTGTGTGTCTGTGTGTAAAGAGGACTTGGCCATGCCATTGTGGGTGGAGATGCCCCAAGCAGGATCAGGCTGATGAGGGGTTAGATGTCTGGTGGGCAAGTCATGTTCACACCCCAGTTTAAGTGTGGTTAAGTGGGAACGGGTTTAGGGTCTACACCCTTCTGCCCAGGGTTTATCCTGAGACCCTGAACGGATGGGTCCGGGACCCAGGTGCGGGGCTAACCCTAACAGTAACCACTGACCGTGAACCTGACACTGACTGTAAAACTGCCCTAAACCCTAACCCAAGCCATGAACCTGACCCTGACCCTGACCTTGACTTTTATCCTGACCTGAAACCTAAACCTAAATCTAAGCCTGACACTGACCCTGATGTGGACCTTGAACCTAAACCTAACTCTGACATTACCGTAACCATGACTCATACCTAACATTGACCCTGACCCTGACCCTAATCCTAACCCTGATGCTGACCTAACACTGACCCTAACCATAACCTTGACCATGACTGTGAGCCAACCGTAACCTTAAAAGTAATGGTAACTCTAACCATGACCCTAATACGGACCCTGAACATACACCTCATGCTGACCCTGACCCTAACACTAGACCCTACCCTAAACCAAATCCTAACCCAGACCTTACACTGTCTAACCATAACCCTACTTCTAATACTAACCCTAACCCAATCCCAAACCCTACCGCCAAAACCTAACTGTGACACTGAACCGAAATTTGACCCTAAACCTGACCCTAGCCCTGAACTTCACCTGACCCAGACCCTGACCCTAATACAATCCATGACTATAACACTGACTACTACATAGCCGTGTCCCTGACCCTAATGTGGACTTTAAACAAATACATGATCCTGACCATAAACCTGACACTGGCCCTAGACTTCAACCTGACCCTGACCCAGGCAAAGACCATAAACCTAACCCTGACCCTAAAAGTGACTCTGACCCTCACCCTAACACTAACCTTGACACTGAATGTGAGCCTGACCCTAACTCTAACCCTAAATGTAGACCTGACCCTGAGACTAAAAGGGCCCTGACCCATAACCTAACGCTGAACCTAACCCTAAAACTAACACCTAATATTATCCCTGACACTGACCCTAACCCGGTCTAACCCTAAACTTCAACCTACCCCTACCCTAAACCTAACCACCTTTAACAATAATCCCGAACCTCTCCGTGACCATGATCATAACCCTAACTCTCAACTTTGCCTATGTCAGGACTTAACTTAAACCTGACCATGGCCTTGACCTTAACACTGACCCTAACCCAGACTGTAAACCTAAGTCTGACCCAAACCGTGATCCTGAACAGAATCGTAACCCTAAAGCTAACCCTGATCCTGAACCTACTCATAAAACAGAACCTAAACTTAAAGCTGACCTTACCATAACCATGAAACTAACCCTGACCCTGACCCTAACCCTGACACTAAACCTGTCCCAAATCTAACCCTGAACTGACATGATCTTGCCCCTAAACAAAAAGTTGAACCTGACCCTAAATCTGACCATTATCCTGAACGTGACCCTAAACCTAACAGTCATCCTAACACTGACCCTGATCCTGATTATGACCATAACACTAACCCTGACCATACTGTAAGCCTGACCCTAAACCTGATCATGAGCCTAACCCTCACCCTGACCCCTCCCCTAAGCCTCGCTAACCCTGACCCCAACGAGGTCAAAACCTAACCCTGACCCTAAGTCTTTCTTCTCCCTAACGCTAACACTATCCTGGTCTAAACCCAGCTCTGTTCCCTCCAGCGGGGACAACAGCTGCACCCAGGCCTCCCAAGGGCTGGGTGGAGGCTGTATGGGGGTCACTGGATGGGCACTGCATTGAGTTGAGTGTGAGCCTTGTGCAGCTTGGGGAACGGCGGCTCAGGGAGCTCTGCTGGAGCAGGAAGTTTGGTAATGAGCCCCCAGGCAGTGGTGACCTCACTTCCCTGATGACAGAGCCCAACGGAATTGGAACCCACGTATCCAGGCACCCCATAACAGAGAAAACCCTCCTGCCCAGCTCATTTCTAGGCACATCCTAAAGGTAGCGACATGTTCTTCTGCTGTACTGAAGCCAAGAGGATGCAAGGAGAAGAGAGCTCGCCCACCAGTCACATCCCCTCCCTGGCAAGTCATATCAGGTTTCCGCAATGCCTCAGGCCCTTTGGCTAATAAAATCAAAAGGTGAAACCAGGGGGCTCAGAGGCAGAGAGCCCCACACCTTCTGATCCACTGGTGTAGCCTTAGGTCTCTTTGCAGTCTCTCTCTCACTGTGCATGTCTGTGTGTGTGTGTGTGTGTGTGTGTGTATGTGTGTGCCTCTGGGTGTCTGTGTCTTTGTGTGTATAGAGGACCTGGCCATGCCATCATGGGTGGAGATGCCCCAAGCAGGATCAGGCTGATGAGGGTATAGATGTCTGGTGGGCAAGTCATGTTCACACCTCAGTTTAAGGCTGCTTAAGTGGGATCGGGTGGAGGGTCTACACCCTTCTGCCCATGGTTTATCCTGAGACCCTGAACGGATGGGACCATGACCCAGGAGCGGGGCTAACCCGAAGAGTAACCACTAACCCTGACCCTGACACTGACTGTGAGCCTGCACAGAACCCTAAACCAAGCCCTGACGCTGATCCTGACCCTAAGCCCTGACCATGATCCTGACCTGAACCCTAAACCTAAACCTAAGCCTGACACTCACCCTGATGTGGACCCTGAACCTAAATCTAACTCTGACATTACCAAAAATATGACTCATACTTAACCATGACCCTGACTCTGACCCTAATCCTAACCCTAACGCTAACCTAACCTGACACTAACCATAACCCTGACCGTGATTGTGAGCCTCACCGTAACCTTAAACCTAATGGTAACTCTAACCATGACCGTAATAAGGACCCTGAACCTTCACCTCATGCTGATCTTGACCCTAACACTAACCCATACCCTAAACCAAACACTAACCCTGACCTTACGCTGTCTAACCCTAACCCTAACCATAACCCTACTTCTAGTTCTAACCCTAACCCTAATCCAAAACCCTACCAACAAAACCTAACTGTGACACTGAACTGAATATTGATCTTAAACCAAAGCCTGACCCTAAACCTGAACCTGGCCCTGACCTTCACCTGACCCTGACTCTGAACCTAATCCTAACCATGACACGAACACTGACCAATACATAACTCTGTCCTTGACCCGAATGTGGACTTTAAACCAATACCTGAACCTGACACTAAACCGGACATTAGCGCTAAACATCACCTTGACCCTGACCCAGACCATGACGATAAACCAAACCCAGACCCGAACAGTGACCCCGACCCTCACCTGAACACTAAACCTGACCCTGACTGTGAGCCTGACCCTAACTCTAATCCTAAATGTAACCCTGACCCTGACACTAACACGGGCCCTCCCCCGAATCATATCACTGAACCTAACCCTTACACTAACCCCTAACCCTACCATGGAACCTGACCCTAACAAGATCTAACCCTAACCGTCAACCTAACGCTAACCCTAACACTAACACTAAACTTTAACAATAACCCTGACCCTATACCTGACTATGACCATAACCCTAATCCTGAAATTTGCCTACACCTGACCCTAAACCTAAACCTGACCCTGGCCCTGACCCTAAACCTAACCATGACCCTAACACTGACCACTACATAACCCTGTCCCACACGAATGTGGACTTTAAACCAATACCTGATCCTGCCCGTAAACCTGACACTGGCCCTAGACTTCACCCTGACCCCAACCCATGCAAAGACCATAAACCAAACCCTGACCCTAACAGTGACCCTGACCATGACGCTAACATTAACCCTGACACTGAATGTGAGCCTGAACCTAACTCTAACCCTAAACGTAACCCTACCTTGACACTAACACGGGCCCTGACTCGAAACCTAACGCTGAACCTAACCCTAAAACTAACCCCTAACATTATCCCTGACACTGACCCTAACCCGGTCTAACCCTAACCCGCAACCTACCTCTAACCCTAACCCTAACACCACTTTAACAATAATACTGACTCTCTCCCGGACCCTGATCATAAACCTAACTCTGAACTTTTCCTATGTCAGATCATAACCTTAAACCAGACCCTGGACTTGACCTTAACACTGACCCTAACCCAGACTGTAAACCTAACTCTGACCCAATCCATGTTCCTGAACAATCATAACCCTAAAACTAACCCTGTTCCTGAACCTACTTATAAAACAGAACCTAAACATAAAGCTGACATTACATAACCATGAACCTAACCCTGACCCTGACCTTAACCCTGACACTAAACCTGGCCAAACATAACCTGACCATGACATGAACTTGCCCCCAAACCAAAACGTGAACCTGACCCTAAATATGACCATGAACATGCCTGACCCTAAACCTAACCGTTACCCTAACACTGACCCTGACCCTGGACAGAGCGCAACGTAATTGGAACCCACGTATCCAGGCACCCCAAAACAGAGAAACGCCCCTGCCCAGCTCAATTCTAGGCACATCCTAAAGGAAGGGACATGTTCTTCTGCTGTACTGAAGCCGAGAGGATGCAGGGAGAAGAGAGCTCGCCTGCCAGACAGGTCCCTTCCCTGGCAGGTCATATCAGGTTTCCCAACACCTCAGGCCCTTTGGCTAATAAAATCAAAAGGTGACACCAGGAGGCTCAGAGTCAGAGAGTCCCACAATTCTGATCCACGGGTGTAACCCTAGGTCTCTTCCCCGTCTCTGTGTGTGTATGTGTGTGTGTGTGTGCGTGCGTTTGTGTGCGTGTGTGCCTCTGGGTGTTTGTGAGTCTGAGTGTAAAGAGGAGCTGGCCATGCCATCGTGGCTGGAGATGCCCCAAGCAGGATCAGGCTGATGAGGGGTTACAGGTCTGGTGGGCTATTCATGTTCACACTGCAGTTTAAGGCTGGTTACGTGAGATCGGCTGTAGGGTCTACACGCTTCAGCCCAGGGTTTACCCTGAGATCTTGAAGGGATGGGTCCATACCCAGGAGCGGGGCTAACCCCAACAGTAGCCACTAACCCTGACCCTGACACTGACTGTGAGCCTGCGCCAAACCCTAACCCAAGCCCTGACCCTGACCCTGACTGTGATCCTGACCTGAACCCTAAACCTAATCCTAAGCCTGACACTCAACCTGATGTGGACCCTGAACCCAAACTTAAATCTGACATTACCATAACCATGACTCAAACCTAATCATGACACCGACCCTGACCCTAAACCTAACCCTGACGCTGACCTTACCCTGACCCTAACCGTAACCCTGACCGTGACTGGGAGCCTGACCTTAACCCTAAACCTAAAGGTAAATCTAACCATGACCCTAATACAGACCCTGAGCCTAAACCTAACGCTGACCCTAACACTAACACTAAGCCCTACCCTAAACAAAACCCTAACCCTGACCTTACGCTGTCTAACCCTAACCATAACCCTACTTCTAACTATAACCCTAACCCCAATCCCAAAACCTACCACCAAAACCTAACTGTGACACTGAACCGAACATTGACCCTAAACCAAAGCCTGACCCTAAACCTGACCCTGGCCCTGACCCTCAACTGACCCTGAACCTGACCCTAATCCTAACCATGACACTAACACTGACCACTACATAATCCTGTCCCTGACCCGAATGTGGACTTTAAACCAATACCTGAACCTGACCCTAAACCTGACACTGGCGCTAAACTTCACCCTGACCCTGACCCAGACCATGACCATAAACATAACCCTGACCCTAACAGTGACCCAGACCCTGACCTGAACAACAAACCTGACCCTGACTGTGAGCCTGACCCTAATTCTAACCCTAAATGTATACCTGACCCTGCACTAACACAGGCCCAACCCCGAATCCTATCTCTGAACCTAACCCTAACACTAACCCCTAAACCTACCACGGACCCTGATCTTAACAAGTTCTAACCCAAACCGTCAACCAAACGCTAACCCTAACACAAACCCTAAACTTTAACAATAACCCTGACCCTATACCTGACAATGATCATAACCCTAACCCTGAACTTTGCCTATACCAGACCCTGACCCTAAACCTGACCCAGGCCCTGAGCCTAAACCTAACCATGACCCTAACACTGACCACTACATAACCCTGTAGCTGACCCAAATGTGGACTTTAAACTAATATCTGGTCCTGACCGGAAACTGACACTGGCCCTAGACTTCACCCTGACCCTGATCCTGGCAAAGACCATAAACCTAACCCTGACCCTAACAGTGACATTGACTCCGACCCTAAAATTAACCCTGACCCTGACTGTGAGCCTGACACTTACTCTAACCCTAAACGTAACCCTGAACCTGACACTAACACGGGCCCTGACCCGAAACCTAACGCTGAACCTAACCCTAAAACTAACAACCTAACATTGTCCCTGACACTGATCCTAACCCGGTCTAACCCTAACCCTCAACTTACCTCTAAGCCTAACCCTAACCCCACTTTAACAATAATCTTGACCCTCTCCCTGACCCTGATGATAACCCTAACTCTGAACCAATCCGTGATCCTGAACAGAATCGTAACCCTAAAACTAAGCCTGATCCAGAACCTACTCATAAAACAGAACCTAAACATAAAGATCACCATGAACCTAACACTGACCCTGACCCTAACCATGACACTAAATCTGTCCCAAACCTATCCCTGACCCTGACATGAACCTTGCCCCCAAATCAAAACTTGAACCTGACCGTAAATCTGACAATGACCCTGCCTGACCCTAAACCTAAGCATTACCCTAACCCTCACCCTGAGCCTGACTATGACCTTAATGCTAACCATGACCCTACTGTGAGCCTGACCCTAAACCTAACCGTTACCCTAACACTGACCCTGACACCTACCCTAAGCCTAACGCTAACCCTGACCCCAAAGACGTCTAACCCTAAACATCACCCTAAGTCTTTCTTAACCCTAACCCTAACACTAACCTGGTCTAAACCCAGCTCTGTTCCCTCTGGCGGGGACAACAGCGGCACCCAGGCCTCCCAGGGGTTTGGGGGAGGCTCTATGGGGGTCACTGGATGGGCACTGCATTGAGTGGAGTGTGAGCCTTGACCAGCTTGGGGACCGGAGGCTCAGGGAGCTCTGCTGGAGAAGGAAGTTCGGTAAGGAGCCCCCAGGCAGTGGTGACCTCACTTTCTTGACAACAGAGCCCCACGGAATTGGAACCCACGTATCCAGGCACCCCATAACAGAGAAACGTCCCCTGCCCAGCTCATTTCTAGGCACATCGTAAAGGAAGCGACGTGTTCTACTGCTGTACTGATGCCGAGAGGATGCAGGGAGAAGAGAGCTCGCCTGCCAGACAGGTCCCTTCCCTGGCAGGTCATATCAGGATTCCCAACGCCTCAGGCCCTTTGGCTAATAAAATCAACAGGTGACACCAGGGGGCTCAGAGTCAGAGAGTCCCACACCTTCTGATCCACGGGTTTAGCCCAAGGTCACTTCCCTGTCTCTGTGTGTGTGTGTGTGTGTGCGCGTGTGTGTTCGTGTGTGCCTCTGAGTGTTTGTGAGTCTGAGTGTAAAGAGGAGCTGGCCATGCCATCGTGGCTGGAGATGCCCCAAGCAGGATCAGGCTGATGAGGGGTTACAGGTCTCGTGGGTAATTCATGATCACACTGCAGTTTAAGGCTGGTTCCGTGAGATCGGCTGTAGGGTCTACACCCTTCTGCCCAGGGTTTATCCTGAGACCTTGAAGTGATGGATCCAAAACTTGAACCTGACCCTAAATTTGACCATGACCCTGCCTGACCCTAAACCTAACCGTTACCCTAACACTGACCCTGACCCTGACTCTGACCGTAATTCTAACCGTGACCCTACTGTGAGCCTGACCCTAAACCTAACCATGAACCTAACCCTAACCCTGACCCCTACCCTAAGCCTAACGCTAACCCTGACCCCAAAGACGTCTAACCATAACCATCACCCTAAGTCTTTCTTAACCCTAACCGTAACACTAACCTGGTCTAAACCCAGCTCTGTTCCCTCTAGCGGGGACAACAACTGCACCCAGGCCTCCCAGGGGTTTAGGGGTGGCTATCTGGGGGTCACTGGTTGGGCACTACATTGAGAGGAGTGTGAGCCTTGACCAGCTTGGGGACCGGGGGCTCAGGGAGCTCTGCTGGAGCAGGAAGTTAAGTAAGGAGCCACCAGGCAGTGGTGACCTCACTTCCGTGATGACAGAGCCCAACGGAATTGGAACCCACGTATCCAGGCACCCTATAACAGAGAAACCCACCCCTGACCAACTCATTTCTAGGCACATCCTAAAGGAAGCGTCATGTTCTTCTGCTGTACTGAAGCCGAGAGGATGCAGGGAGAAGAGAGCTCGCCTGCCAGACAGGTCCCTTCACTGGCAGGTCATATCAGGTTTCCCAACAACTCAGGCCCTTTGGCTAATAAAATCAAAAGGTGACACCAGGAGGCTCAGAGTCAGAGAGTCCCACAATTCTGATCCACGGGTGTAACCCTAGGTCTCTTCCCCGTCTCTGTGTGTGTATGTGTGTGTGTGTGTGTGCGCGTGTGTGTGCGTGTGTGCGTCTGGGTGTTTGTGAGTCTGAGTGTAAAGAGGAGCTGGCCATGCCATCGTGGCTGGAGATGCCCCAAGCAGGATCAGGCTGATGAGGGGTTACAGGTCTGGTGGGCTATTCATGTTCACACTGCAGTTTAAGGCTGGTTACGTGAGATAGGCTGTAGGGTCTACACGCTTCAGCCCAGGGTTTTCCCTGAGACCTTGAAGGGATGGGTCCATACCCAGGAGCGGGGCTAACCCCAACAGTAGCCACTAACCCTGACCCTGACACTGACTGTGAGCCTGTGCCAAACCCTAACCCAAGCCCTGACCCTGACCCTGACCCTGACTGTGATCCTGACCTGAACCCTAAACCTAATCCTAAGCCTGACACTCAACCTGATGTGGACCCTGAACCCAAACTTAAATCTGACATTACCGTAACCATGACTCAAACCTAATCATGACACCGACCCTGACCCTAAACCTAACCCTGACGCTGACCTTACCCTGACCCTAACCGTAACCCTGACCGTGACTGGGAGCCTGACCCTAACCCTAAACCTAAAGGTAACTCTAACCATGACCCTAATACGGACCCTGAACCTAAACCTAACGCTGACCCTAACACTAACACTAAGCCCTACCCTAAACCTAAACAAAACCCTAATCCTGACCTGACGCTGTCTAACCCTAACCATAACCCTACTTCTAACTCTAACCCTAACCCCAATCCCAAAACCTACCACCAAAACCTAACTGTGACACTGAACCGAACATTGACCCTAAACCAAAGCCTGACCCTAAACCTGACCCTGGCGCTGACCCTCAACTGACCCGGACACTGACCGTAATCCTAACCATGACACTAACACTGACCACTACATAATCCTGTCCCTGACCCGAATGTGGACTTTAAACCAATACCTGAACCTGACCCTAAACCTGACACTGGCGCTAAACATCACCCTGACCCTGACCCAGACCATGACCATAAACATAACCCTGACCCTAACAGTGACCCAGACCCTGACCTGAACAACAAACCTGACCCTGACTGTGAGCCTGACTTTAACTCTAACACTAAACGTAACCCTGACCCTGAAACTAACACGGGCCCTGACCCAAAACCTAACGCAGAACCTATCCCTAAAACTAACCCCTAACATTATCCTTGACACTGACCCTAACCCGGTCTAACCATAACCCTCAACCTACATCTAACCCTAACCTAACCCCACATTAACAATAATCATGACCCTCTCCCTGAACCTGAGCATAACCGTAATTCTGAACTTGCCTAAGTCAGACCTTAACCTTAAACCTACGCTAGCCTTGACCTTAACACTGACCTTAACACTGACTGTAAACCTAACTCTCACCCAATCCGTGATCCTGACAGAATCTTAACACTAAAGCTAACCCAGATTCTGAACCTACACATAAAAGAGAACCTAAGAATAAAGCTGACCTTACCATAACCATGAACCTAACCCTGACCCTGACCCTAACCCTGACACTAATCCTGTCCCAAACCTAACCCTGACCCTGACATGAACCTTGCCCCGAACCCTAAACTTGAACGTGAACCTAAATCTGACGATGACCCTGAACCTGACCATAAACCTAACCGTCACTAACACTGATCCTGACCCTGACTCTAACCATAACACTAACCTGACCGTACTGTGAGCCTGACCCTAAACCTAATCATGAACCTAACCCTAACCCTGACCCCTACCCTAAGCCTAACGCTAACCCTGACCCCAAGGATGTCTAACCCTAACCCTGACCCTAAGTCTTTCTTCAACCTAACCCTAACACTAACCTACACTAAACCCAGCTCTGTTCCGCCCATCAGGGACAACAGCTGCACCAGGCCTCCGAGGGGCTGGGGGGAGGCTGTATGGGGGTCATTGGATTGGCACTGCATTGAGTGGAGGGTGAGCCTTGAGCAGCTTGGGGACCGGCGGCTCAGGGAGCTCTGGTGCAGCAGGAAGTTTGGTAAGGAGCCCCCAGGCAGTGGTGACCTCACTTCCCTGACGACAGAACCCAACAGATGTGGAACCTTTGTATCCAGGCACCCCATTACAGAGAAAACCCACCAGTCCAACTCATTTCAAAGCACATCCTAAAGGAGGTGACATGTTCTTCTGCTGTACTGACGCCGAAAGGATGCAGGGAGAAGAGAGCTCCCCCGCCAGACACGTCCCCTCCCTGGCAGGTCATATCAGGTTTCCCCAACGCCTCTGGTCCTTTGGCTACTAAAATCAAAAGGTGAACCCAGGGGGCTCAGAGTCAGAGAGTCCCACACCTTCTGATCCATGGGTGTAGCCCTAGGTCTCCTCCCGGTCTCAGTGTGTGTGTGTGTGTGTGCCTCTGGGTGGCTGTGTGTCTGTGTGTAAAGAGGACCTGGCCATGCCATCGTGGGTGGAGATGCCCCAAACAGGATCAATCTGATGAGGGTTTAATGTTTGGTGGGCAAGTTATGTTCACACAACAGTTTAAGACTGGTTAAGTGGGATCGGGTGGAGGGTCTACACCCTTCTGCCCAGGGTTTATCCTGAGACCCTGAACGGATGGGTCCATGACCCAGGAGCGGGGCTAACCCTAACAAAACCACTAACCCTGACTCTGACACTGACGGTGAGCCGGCCCCAAACCCTAACCCAAGCCCTGACCCATCCATGACCCTGACACTGAGTGTGATCCAGACTTGAACTGTAAACCTAAACCTAAGCCTGACACTGGCCCTGATGTGGACCCTGAACCTAACCTAACTCTGATTACTGTAACTATGACTCATACCTAACCATGACCATGACCCTAACCCTAATCCTAGCCCTGACGCTGACCTAACCCTGACCCTAACCTAACCCTGACCGTGACTGTGAGCCTGACCCTAACCCTAAACCTAAAGGTTATACTAATCATGACATTAATACGGACCCTGAACCTAAACCTAACGCTGACCCTGACCCTAACACTAACCCCTAACCTAAACCAAACCCTAACCCTGACCTTACACTGTCTAAACCTAACCCTAAACATAACCCTACTTCTAACTCTAACCCTAACACCAATCCCAAAACCTACCTCCAAAACCTAACTGTGACACTGAAGTGAACATTGACCCTTAACCAAAGCCTGACCCTATACCTGACCCTGGCCCTGAACTTCTCCTGACGCTGACGCTGACCCTAATATTAACCATGACCCTAACACTGACCACTACATAATCCGGTCCCTGACCCGAATGTGGACTTTAAATCAATACCTGAACCTGACCGTAAACCTGACACTGGCACTAAACTTCACCCTGACCCTGACCCAGACCATGACCATAAACCTAACCCTGACCCTAACAGTGACCCCGACACTGACGTGAACAATAAACCTGACCCTGACTGTGAGCCTGACTTTAACTCTAACCCTAAACGTAACCCTGACCCTGACGCTAACACGGGCCATCCCCCGAATCCTATCGCTAAACTCAACCCTAATACTAATCCCTAACCCTTACACGGACCTTGATCCTAACAAGTTCCAACCCTAACCGTCAACCAAAAGCTAACCCTAACACTAACCCTAACCTTGACCATAAACCTAAGCCTGACCCTATACCTCACTATGATCATAACCCTATCCCTGAACTTTGTCTATACCAGACCCTGACCATATACCAACCCTGACCCTGAGCCTAAACCTAACCATGACCCTAACACTGACCACTACATCACCCTGTCGCTGACCCGATGTGGACATTAAAACTTACTTGATCCTGACCGTAAACATGACACTGGCCCTAGACTTCACCATGACCCTGACCCAGGCAAAGACCAGAAACATAACCCTAACCCTAACAGTGACCCTGACCCTAACCCTAACAATAATCCTGACTGAATGAGACCCTAACCCTTAACGTAACCCTGACCCTGACACTAACACGGGCCCTGACCGGAAACCTAACGCTGAACCTAACCCTAAAACTAACCCCTAACATTATCACTGACTCTGACCCTAACCCGGTCTAACCATAACCCTCAAACTACCTCTAATCCTAACCATTACCCCACTTTAACAATAATCCTGACCCTCTCCCTGACCTTGATCATAACCCTAACTCTGAACTTTGTCAGATTTAACCTGAAACCTGACCCTAGCCTTGACCTTAAAACTGACCCTAACCTTGACTGTAAACCTACACTGACCCAATCCTTGATCCAAAACAGAATCTTAACCTTAAAGCTAACCCTGATCCTGAACCTACTCATAAAACAGAACCTAAACATAAAGCTGACCTTATCATAACCATGAACCTAACCCAGACCCTGACCCTAATACTGACACTAAAACTGTTCCACACCTAACCCTGACCCTGACATGAACCTTGCCCCCAAACCAAAACTTGAACCTGACCCTAAAACTAGCCATGACCCTGAACCTGACCCTAGACCTTACCGTCACCCTAACACTACCCTGACCCTGACTCTGACCGTAACGCTAACTATGAGCCTACTGTGAGCCTGACCCTAAACCTAACCATGAACCTAACACTAACCCTGACCCCTACCCTAAGCCTAACGCTAAACATGACCCCAATGAAGTCTAACCCTAACCCTGACCCTAAGTCTTTCTTAACCCTAAACCTAACACTAACGTAGTCTAAACACAGTACTGTTGCCTCCAGCGGGGACAACAGCTGCACCCAGGCCTCCCAGGCGCTGGGTGGAGGCTGTATGGGGGTCACTGGATGGGCACGGCATTGAGTGGTGTGTGAGCCCGAGCAGCTTGGGGACCGGCGGCTCAGGGATCTCTGGTACAGCAGGAAATTCTGAAAGGAGCCCCCAGGCAGTGGTGACCTCACTTTCTTGACGACAGAGCCCAACGGAATTGGAACCCACGTATCCAGGCACCCCATTACAGAGAAAAAACCCCTGCCCAGCTAATTTCTAGGCACATCCTAAAGGAAGCGACATGTTCTTCTGCTGTACTGAAGCTTAGAGGATGCAGGGAGAAGAGAGCTCCCCCGCCAGACACGTCCCCTCCCTGGCAGGTCATATCAGGATTCCCCAACGGCTCTGGCCCTTTGGCTAATAAAATCAAAGGTGACATCAGGGGGCTCAGAGTCAGAGTGTCCCACACCTGATCGACTGGTGTAGCCCTAGGTCTCCTCCCCGTCTCTGTGTGTGTGTGTATGTGTGTGTGTGTACGCCTCTGGGTGTCTGTGTGTCTTTGTGTAAAGAGGACCTGGCCATGCCATCGTGGGTGGAGATGCCCCAAGCAGGATCAGGCTGATGAGGGTTTAGATGTCTGGTGGGCAAGTCATGTTCATACCCCAGTTTAAGGCTGGTTCAGTGGGTCGGGTGGAGGGTCTACACCCATCTGCCCAGGATTTATCGTGTGACCCTGAAGGGATGAGTACATGATCCAGGAGCGGGGCTCATCCTAAGAGTAACCACTAACCCTGACCCTGAAACTGACTGTGAGCCTGCCCCAAACCCGAAACCAGGCCCTGACCCTGACCCCGACTGTGATCCTGACCTGAAACCTAAACCTAAACCTAAGCCTGACAATGACCCTGATGTGGACCCTGAATCTAAACCTAACATTGATATTACTGTAACCATGAGTTAAACCTAACCATGACCCGGAACCTGACCTTAAACCAGACCTTGACCACCTAACCATGAGCCTAACCCTAACCCTGACCGTGACTGTGAGCCTGACCCTAACCCTAAACCTAAAGGTAACTCTAACCATGATCCTAATAAGGACCCTGAACCTAAACCTAATGCTGACCCTGACCCTAACACTAACCCCTACCCTAAACCAAATCATAACACTGACCTTACGCTGACTAACCCTAACCCTAACCATAACCCTACTTCTAACTCTAACCCTAACTCAAATCCCAAACCCTACCGCCAAAACCTAACTGTGACACTGAACCGAACATTGACCCTAAACCAAAGCCTGAACCTAAACCTGAACCTGGCCCTGAACTTCACCTGACCCTGACCCTGACGGTAATCCAAACCATGACCCTAACACTGACCACTACATGACCCTGTCCCTGAGCCGAATGTGGACTTTAAACCAAGACCTGAACCTGACCCTAAACCTGACACTGGCGCTAAACTTCACCTGACCTGACCCTGACCCAGACCATGATCATAAACCTAACCCTACCCTTACAGTGACCCCGACCCACACCTGAACACTAAACCTGACCCTGACTGTGAGCCTGATCTTAATTCTAACCCTAAATGAAACCCTGACCCTGACACTAACTCAGGCCCTCCCCCGAATCCTATCGCTGAACCTAACCCTAACACTAACCCCTAACCCTACCATGGACCCTGTCCCTAACAAGTTCTAAACCTAATCGTCAAACTAACACTAACCCTAACACTAACCCTAAACTTTAACAATAACCATGACCCTATACCGGATTATGATCATAACCCTAACCCTGAAATTTGCCTATATCAGAACCTGACCCTAAACCTGACCTTGGCCCTGACCCTATACCTAACCATGACCCTAACACTGACCACTACATAACCCTGTCCCACCCGAATTTGGACTTTAAACCAATACCTGATCATGCCTGTAAACCTGACACTGGCCCTAGACTTGACCCTGACCCTGACCCAGGCAAAGACCAGAAACCTAACCCTGACCCTAACAGTGACCCTGACCCTGAACCTAACAATAACCCTGACACTGAATGTGATCCCGACCCTAACTCACCCTAAACGTAAACCTGACCCTGACACTAACACGAGCCCTGACCAGAAACCTAACGCTGAACATAACCCTAAAACTAACTCCTAACATTATCGCTGACACTGACCCTAACTGGGTCTAACCCTAACCTGCAACCTACCCCTAAACCTAACCCTAACCCCACTTTAAAATTAATCCTGACCCTCTCCCGGACCCTGATCATAACCCTAACTCTGAACTTTGCCTATGTCAGACCTTAAGCTTAAACCTGACACTGGCCTTGACCAAAACACTGACCCTAACCTTGACTGTAAACCTAACTCTGACCCAATCTATGATGCTGGACAGAATCTTAACCCTAAAGCTAACCCTGTTCCTGAACCTACTCATAAAACAGAACCTAACATAAAGCTGACCTTACCATAACCATGAACCTAACCCTGACCCAGACCCTAACCCTGACACTAAACCTGTGCCAAACTTATCCCTGACCCTGACATGAACCTTGTCCTCCAAACAAAACTTGAACCTGAACCTAAATCTAACCATGACCCTGCCTGACCCTAAACCTAACCGCTACCCTAACACTGACCCTGACCCTTACCCTGACCGTAACGCTAACTGTGACCCTACAGTGAGCCTGAATCTAAACCTAACCATGAACCTAACCCTAACCCTGACCCCTACCCTAAGCCTAATGCTAACCCTGACCCCAAAGACGTCTAACCCTAACCGTCACCCTAAGTCTTTCTTAACCCTAACCCTAACACTAACCTGGTCTACACCCAGCTCTGTTCCCTCTGGTGGGGACAACAGTGGCACCCAGGCCTCCCAGGGGTTTGGGGGAGGCTATATGGGGGACACTGGATGGGCAATGCATTGAGTGGAGTGTGAGCCTTGACCAGCTTGGGGACCAGTGGCTCAGGGAAGTCTGCTGGAGAAGGAAGTTCGGTAAGGAGCCCCCAGGCAGTGGTGACCTCACTTCCGTGATGACAGAGCCCAACGGAATTGGAACCCACGTATCCAGGCACCCCATTACAGCGAAAACACCACTGCCCAGCTCATTTCTAGGCACATCCTAAAGGAAGCGTCATGTTCTTCTGCTATACTGAAGCTCAGAGGATGCATGGAGAAGAGAGCTCGCCTGCCAGACACGTCCCTTCCCTAACAAGTCATATCAGGGTTCCCAGCGCCTCAGGCCCTTTGGCTAATAAAATCAAAAGGTGACACCAGGGGGCTCAGAGTCAGAGAGTCCCACACCTTCTGATCCACGGGTTTAGCCCTAGGTTTCTTCCCCGTCTCTCTCTCTGTGTGTGTGTGTGTGTGTGTGTGTGTGCGTGTGTGCCTCTGGGTGTTTGTGAGTCTGGGTGTAAAGAGGAGCTGGCCATGCCATTGTGGCTGGAGATGCCCAAAGCAGGATCAGGCTGATGAGAGGTTAGAGGTCTGGTGGGCAAGTCATGTTCACACCACAGTTTAAGGCTGGTTACGTGAGATTGGCTGTAGGGTCTACACACTTCTGCCCAGGGTTTATCCTGAGACCTTGAAGGGATGGGTCCATACCCAGGAGCGGGGCTAACCCCAACAGTAGCCACTAACCCTGACCCTGACACTGACTATGAGCCTGCTCCAAACCCTAACCCAAGCCCTGACCCTGACCCTGACCCTGACTGTGATCCTGAACTGAACCCTAAACCTAAACCTAAGCCTGACACTCACCCTGATGTGGACCCTGAACCCAAACTTAAATCTGATGTTACCGTAACCATGACTCAAACCTAATTATGACACGGACCCTGACCTAATCCTAACCCTGAAGCTGACCTAACCCTGACCCTAACCGTAGCCCTGACCGTGACTGGTAGCCTGAACCTAACCCTAAACCTAAAGGTAACTCTAACCATGACCCTCCCATCCAAGTACTAAGCAGGCCCGACCCTGCTTAGCTTCTGAGATCAGACGATATCAGGCACGTTCAGGGTGGTATGGCTGTAGACTAACCATGACCCTAATACGGACCATGCACCTAAACCTAAGGCTGACCCTAACACTAACACTAACCCCTACCCTAAACCAAACCCTAACCCTGACCTTACACTGTCTAACCCTAACCATAACCCTACTTCTAACTCTAACCCTAACTCCAATCCCAAACACTACCACCAAAACCTAAAAGTGACACTGAACCGAACACTGACCCTAAACCAAAGCCTGACCCTAAACCTGACCCTGGCCCTGACCTTCACCTGACCCTGACCCTGACCCTGACCATGACACTAACACTGACCACTACATAATCCTGTCCATGACCCGAATGTGGATTTTAAACCAATACCTGAACCTGACCCTAAACCTGACACTGGCGCTAAAATTCACCCTGACCCTGACACATAACATGACCATAAACCTAACTCTGACCCTAACAGTGACCCCGACCCTGTCCTGAACACTAAACCTGACCCTGATTGTGAGCCTGACCCTAACTCTAACCCTAAATGTATCCCTGACCCTGACACTAACACGGGCCCTCCGCCGAATCCTATCGCTGAACCCAACCCTAACACTAATCCCTAACCCTAGCACGGACCCTGATCCTAACAAGTTCTAACCCTAACCGTCAACCAAACGCTAACCCTAACACTAACCCTAAACTTTAATAATAACCCTGACCTTATACCTGACTATGTTTATAACACTAACCCTGAACTTTTTCCTATACCAGACCCTGACCCTAAACCTGACCATGGCCCCGAGCCTATACTTAACCATGACCCTAACACTGACCACTACATAACCCTGTCGCCGACCCGAATGTGGACTTTAAACCAATACCTGATACTGACCGTAAACCTGACACTGGCCCTAGACTTCACCCTGACCCTGCCCCAGGCAAAGACCAGAAAACCAAACCCTGACCCTAACAGTGACCCTGACCCTGACCCTAACGTAACCCTGACCCTGACTGTGAGCCTGACCCTAACTCTCACCCTAAACGTAACCCTGACACTAACACGGGCCCTGACCCGAAACCTAATACTGAACGTAACCCTAAATCTAACCCCTGACATTATCACTGAAACTGACCCTAACCTGGTCTAACCCTAACCCTCAACCTACCTAGCCCTAACCAGAACCCCACTTTAACAGTAATCCTGACCCTCAACCTGACCCTGATCATAACCCTATCTCTGAACTTTGCCTATATCAGAACTTAACCTTAAACGAGACCCTGGCCTTGACCTTAACACTGACCGTAACCCTGAATGTACACCTAACTCTGACACAATCCATGATCCTGAACAGAATAGTAACCCTAAAGCTAACCCTGATCCTGAACCTACTCATAAAACAGATCCTAAACATAAAGCTGACCTTACCATAACCATGAACCTAACCCTGACCCTGAAACTAACCCTGACACTAGACCTGTCCCAAACCTAACCCTGACCCTGAAATGAACCTTGCCCCTAAACCAAAACTTGAACCAGACCATAAATCTGACCGAGACCCTGAACCTGACCCTAAACCTAACCGTCACACTAACACTGACCCTGACCCTGACTCTGACCGTGACCCTACTGTGACCCTACTGTGAGCCTGAACCTAAACCTAACCATGAACCTAACCCTAACCCTGACCCCTACCCTAAGCTTTATGCTAACCCCGACCCCAACGACGTCTAAACCTAACCCTGACCCTAAGGCTTTCTAAACCCTAACCCTAACACTAACCTAGTCTAAACCCAGCTCTGTTGCCCCCAGCGGGGACAACAGCTGCACCCAGGCCTCCCAGGGTCTGGGTGGAGTCTGTATGGGGGTCACTGTATGGGCACTGCATTGAGTGGAGTGTGAGCCTGAGCAGCTTGCGCACCGGCGGCTCAGGGAGCTCTAGTACAACACACGAAGTTCGGTAAGGATCCCCCATGCAGTGGTGACCTCACATCCCTGATGACAGAGCCCAACGGAATTGGAACCCACGTATCCAGGCACCCCATTACAGAGAAAACCCCCCTGCCCAGCTCATTTCTAGGCACATCCTAAAGGAAGCGACATGTTCTGCTGTACTGAAGCTGAGAGGATGCAGGGAGGAGAGCTCGCCCACAAGACGCGTCGCCTCCCTTCAGGTCATATCAGGATTCCCCAATGCCTCAGACCCTTTGGCTAATAAAATCAAAAGGTGACACCATGGGGCTCAGAGTCAGAGAGTCCTAAACCTTTTGATCCATGGGTGTAGCCTTAGGTCTCTTATACGTTTCTGTGTGTGTGTGTGTGTGTGTGTGTGTGTGTGTGCCTCTAGTTGTCTGTGTGTCTGTGTGTAGAGAGGACCTCGCCATGCCATCGTGGGAGGAGATGCCCCAAGCAGGATCAGGCTGATGAGGGTTTAGATGTCTGGTGGGCAAGTTATGTTCACGCATCAGTTTAAGGCTGGTTAAGTGGAATCCGGTGGAGGGTCTACACCCTTCTGCCCAGGGTTTATCCGGAGACACTGAAGGGATGGGTCCCTGACCCAGGAGCGGGGCTAACCCTAACAGTAACCAGTAACCCTGACACTGAAACTGACTGTGAGCCTGCCCCAAACCCTAACCCAAACCCTGACACTGACCCTGACACTAACACCATTATGCCCCGCCAATGCTTAAGTATGAAGAGGAGGGCACAAAACACATTGTGACCCTCAGCGTGAGTCCTGTCCTCTAGTAAGTCCTCTCAGTGGCTGGACCATTAGACGTCATAATGGGCTTGCCATGCCCCTAGGCCCCAAGTTTTAACCAGCTTTCTGGTTGTCCAGTCGCCCCTCCCCAGGGCTCTGCTCTGGAAACTCTCTTTTGGTGGTACACCTGAGGTAAAAACAAAACAAAACCGACTCCTCCCATCTCAAAGAATAACCCCAAACTCTTGGGATCGGGCCAAATGCCCAGAGAGGAAGACTCGTCCATGGCCCATGAGGCCACCCAGACATTCCACGGCCATCAGTGACACAATATCCAGAGACAAAATCTTGAGCAAGCGTCTCACACTCGCCCCCTTGTTCATATCCTGAAGAGTTCTCCTCACGGTCTGTAGATCAGTCCTGCAATACCTATGACTCAAAAAACCTAAGCCGAAGTTTGTGTTTTCAGACCATTGTCCCCACAGCCCTGGCCCACAAAACCTACAGGCACAGGTTCTTGGAGCCAAATCTGAGGACTGTACCTGGGAATTCTGCCCATTCCATTGGCCACAAACCTAGAAACAGGATGATAAACCTCCAAAGTGCCCGGGGCCATCCCAATAGTGTTGACTGCCCAGGAAAAAACAAGGGTGGTCTGACACCAGCTGAGCATCTACCTGCACTTAGACCCGTGGACAGATGTCCCCAGAGGTAAATTGGAATGAGCAGGCCCCTAGATCCTAGTCGGATCCATTGCTTTGTTGTCCAGGCATCTCTGCTCAGAGGCCTGGATTCCAATAGCAGCATATGGCTGTTTCTTGAGGCACCCATCAGAACAAATCTCGTCTCCACGTGGGAATCTTGCATGGTGGAGCTGTGTCAAAGCCTCTGGTTAGGAGAAACCTTCAGGGACCCTGTGCCCCTGCCTCATTCCAAGTTCTCCATGGACACAAACCCACATTAGGACCCATCCACAAGAGAGTCCATTTCAACTCAACCCTCTCAGTTTCTCCCCCAGATCCAGCAGATCTAACCTGTCTTGTCACTAGGACACAAGAGAAATGAGAGTCGGGCTTCCCAGCCATCCATCCTTAGAACCCTACTCGGAATCGATCCGTATGGGAAGTCCTGGAGCCAACCAACAGGTCTCAATCGTCCTGCAGAAGAATCTTTACGGTTTGCAGCATCTCACAACTCCCATCGTGGGAAAAATTCCATGACCTCGTGATCCACCACCTCTTCATGAAGAGGGCCATAAGGGACAGAAACTCCCACCTGAGCGTTCGTCAGATCCTCACCTGATTTCAGATGCACGAGATCTCGATTCAGCTCTGCAGAGCGTACCTGCCATGCCCTCGCCCAGAAACCTAAGGTTGCCTGTGTTCTCAGACTTCTGTCCTCAACTCCTGGCCCACAAGCCCTCCAGTTTGGCAATTCCAGTACTAAAATGCAGCCCTCTGCCTGCCCTCCAGAAGAAAAAACATTGCCCTCTGGGGCTAACCAGAAACCCCAAATGAGGATCAACCTTTTCACCACTTGACTGTACCCCAATTCTACAGGATGCCCTGGGCACTCATGCCCTTTCTGTCACAGCCTGAGCCTGGACCTCCCGACCCACACCCAGCCAGCTGGACTCACACTGAACACATCGGACCTGCCAAAGCCTTAGGTCGTCATCTCTTCCCAACTTCGGTTTTCAGGCTTCAGACCCTAGACGTTTTCTCCAATCACTGCCCAGGGTTGAACATGAGGCAGAAATCAGAAATCCTTCCCCATGGCAAGAAATCTTGTGGTTGGCGTGTTGCCCAACGTTCAGTGTAGTTGATAACAGTGTGTCCCTTTGACCCCGCCATGCTTGAGGGCCGCGTTGGTCACAAATATGCATTGTGACCCTCAGCATGAGCCCAGTCACCAAGTAAGGTCTCTCAGTGGCTGGACCAAGAGACGGCATATTGAGCTTGCCATGCCCCTAGGCCCCAATTTTTAACCATAGTTCGTGTTGTCCATTCGCCCCTCCCCAGGGCTCTGCTTTAGAATGAGGTAACCAAACTGAAAGGACTCCTCCCATCCCACAGATTGACCCCCAAATTGGGATCGGGCCAAATCCACAGAGAGGAAGACTCGTCCATGGCCCATGAGGCCTCCCCGACATTCCATGCCCATCGTTGACACAAAATCCAGAGACAAAAGCCTGAATAGCGCGCCTCTCACTCACTCTTTCTTCACATCCCGAAGAGTTCCCCTCACGGTCTGTAGATCGGGACTGCCATACCTACGTCCCCAAACAAGCCGAGTGTGTGTTTTCAGACTTCTATCCCCACATTCCTGGCTTCCATACCCTCAAGCCTGGGGACCCTGGAGCCACACATCAGGTCTGTGCCTCACAACTCCACAGGATTCTGCCCCTTCCGTTGACCACAATCATACAAACTAGGAGAAACCTCCAAAGTCCCCAAGGCCATCCCAATAGTATAGAATGCCCAGGACAAACAAGGGCTGCCTGGAACCAGCTAAGCATCCATCTCCACTCATACTGTAGTTGGATGTCCCCAGAGAAGGAGATTGAACAGGACAGGGCCCTAGGCCCTAATGGGGTCCATTGTTTTGGTTTCCTGCTATGTCTCATCAGAGGTTTGGTTTCCAATATCAGCATGTGGGGCTTTCCTGAGGCACCAATCAGATCAAATCTAGTCTCCACATGGGAAACTTGTCTTTTGGAGATGACGCAAAACCTCTGGTTAGGAGAAGCATTCAGGGTCCCTGTGCCACCGCCCCGTGACAAAGTCTCCATGCACACAAACCCACATTAGGATCCATCCGCAGGAGAGTCCATTTCAACTCAGCCCCCTCCGTTGCTCCCCTAGAGCTAGCATATGAAAACTGTCTATTAACTAGGAGACAGTTAGAATCGAGGCAGTCTGCCCAGGGTTCCATCCTTCGATCCCTGCTTTGCTGTCATTTCGTATGAAACATCCTGGAGTGATCCAACAGATCGCAATTGTTGATCAGAAAAAATCCTTGTGCCTTGGAGCATATCCCAACTCCCCTCCTGGGTAAACCTCCATGGCCTCGAGATGCTGCCCCCTTCAAGAAAGGGCCATAATGGACAGAAACTCCAACCTGAGCCTAGGTCTGAACCTCTCCCTGACTTCAGTTCCACGAAGTCCTGATTCAGATCTGCAGAGAGTGCCTGCCGTGCCCTCGTCCCGAAACCTACGCCTAACTTGTGTTCTTATTCTTCCGTCCTCACACTCCTTGTCCAAAGGGTATCCAGTTTGGGAATTCCGGAGCCACAAAGCAGCACTCTACCTGCCCTCCAGAAGAAAAATGTTGCCCTTGGGGCTACCCAGAAACGCTAAATGAGGATCAAGCTGCACGGCACTCGACTCTCCCCCAATTATACAATATACCCTGAAAACTAATGCCTGGTCTGACGCAGCCTAGGCCTGAACCTCCCGACCAACACTCAGCGAGCTGGCTCCACACTGAGCACGTCGGACCTGACATGGACTTAAGTCGTCATCTCTTCCCAAGCTTGGGTTTCAGACTACACAACCTAGACCTTAACTCCAATCACGGCCCAGCGGTGAAAGAGATGAAAAAATCAGAACTACTACTTCCCCATGGCAAGAATCCATGTGGTTGGCATGGAGCCCAACGTTCAGTGTAGGAGCAACAGTGTGGACCATGATTCCCGCCCATGCTTGAGCGCCTAGAAGGCATAAAAACACACATTGTGACCCTCAGCGTGAGTTCTGTCCTCAAGGAAGGCCTCTCAGTGGCTGGCTGGAAGTAACCATAGTTCGGTTTGTCCATTGGCCCCTCCCCAGGGCTCTGCTTTGAAATCCCTCTTTTGGTGGGACACCTGAGGTAACCAAACTGAAAGGACTCCTCCCATCCCCAAGATGGACCCAAAACAATTGGGTTCCTGCCGAATCCACAGAGAGGAAGACTTGTCCATGGCCCATGAGGCCTCCTCGACATTCCACGGCCATTGTTGACACAAAATCCAGAGACAAAAGCCTGAATAAATGCCTCACACTCACTCTTTCTTCATATCCCAAAGAGTTCTCCTCACGGTCTGTAGATCGGGCCTGCCATACTTATGTCCCCAAACGTAAGCCGAGTTAGTGTTTTCAGACTTCTATCCCCACAGTCCTGGCCCACACGCCCTCCAGGCTGGGGCCCCTGGAGCCACACATCAGGTCTGTGCCTGCCCACTCCACTGGAATTCTGCCCATTCACTTGACCACACGCCTCCAAATTAGGAGAAACCTCCACAGTCCCTGAAGCCATCCCAATTGTGTAGGCCGCCCGGGACAAACAAGGGCGTCTGACAACAGCTGAGCATCTACCTCCACTCATACCATAGTTGGATGTCACCAGGGTAGTAGATTGAACCTCACAGGTCCCTAGGCCGTAATCGGATCCATTGCTTTGGTTTCCAGGCATCTCTCCTCAGAGGCATGTTTTCAAATACCAGCATGCGGGGGTTTCCGGAGGCAAATCTCGTCTCGACATGGGAAAATAGCAGGCTGGAACTGTGTCAAAACTTCCGGTTAGGAGAATCCTTCAGGGCCCGGTGCCACCAACCCTTTCCAAGGTCTCCATGGACACAAACCCACATTAGGATCCATCCGCAGGAGAGTCCATTTCAACTCTGGCTTCTCGGTTGGTCCCCCAGAGCCAGCAGATAGAACCTGTCTTGTCGCTAGGAGACAGTTGAGATGCGAGGCGGGTTGCCCAGGGCTCCGCCCTTAGAACCCTGCTCTGGCGTCGTTCCATATGGAACGTCCTGGACCCATCCAAAAGGTCTCAAATGTCCTGCAGAAGGAATCCTTGCGTTTTGGAGCATCTCACAACTCCCAACGTGGGAAAACTGTGATGGCTTCCTGAATCCCCCACCCCTTTTCTGAAGGGGAAATCATGGACAGGAACTCCAACCTGAGCCAACGTCTGATCCTCGCCCTGAATTCAGATGCACGACATCTCGATTCAGCTCTGCAGAGTGTGCCGGCCTTGCCCTCGCCCTTAAACCTATGTGAAACTTCTGTTCTCCAATGTCCGTCCTCACACTCCTGGCCCCCAAGACCTCACGTTTGGCAACTCTGGACCCACAAGGCAGCTCTCTGCCTGCCCTCCAGAAAAAAAAGCAAAACAGAATGTTGCCCTATGGAGCTTCCCAGACACCCGAAATGAGGATAGACCTACACGGCACCCTTCTGTACACAAATTATATCGACAATCTGGGCACTAATACAGTGTCTGACACAGCCTGAGCCCGGACTTCCTGACCAACACCCAGACAGCTGACCGCACACTGAGCACAACAGACCCGCCATGGCCTTAGCTCGTCATCTATTCCCAACCTAGCTTCTCAGGCTTCAGAACATAGACCTTAACTTCAAACCCCGCCAAGGGGTCAATGTGATGCAGAAATCAGAACTCCTCCTTCCCTATGGCAAGAAACCTTGTGGTTGGAATGATGTCCCACGTTCAGTGTAGGAGAAACCAGCGTTCACCATGAGGCCCCGCCCATGCTTGAGTACGAAGAGGGCACAAACACGCATTGTGACCCTCAGCGTGAGTCTTGTCCTCTAGTAAGTCCTCTCAGTGGCTGGACCATTAGACGTCATAATGGGCTTGCCATGCCCCTAGGCCCCAAGTTTTAACCAGCTTTCTGGTTGTCCAGTCGCCCCTCCCCAGGGCTCTGCTCTGGAAACTCTCTTTTGGTGGTACACCTGAGGTAAAAACAAAACAAAACCGACTCCTCCCATCTCAAAGAATAACCCCAAACTCTTGGGATCGGGCCAAATGCCCAGAGAGGAAGACTCGTCCATGGCCCATGAGGCCACCCAGACATTCCACGGCCATCAGTGACACAATATCCAGAGACAAAATCTTGAGCAAGCGTCTCACACTCGCCCC
This sequence comes from Mustela putorius furo, assembly GCF_011764305.1. Taxonomy (NCBI): domain Eukaryota; kingdom Metazoa; phylum Chordata; class Mammalia; order Carnivora; family Mustelidae; genus Mustela; species Mustela putorius. The sequence continues at coordinate 74,519 of NW_025421352.1, forward strand.
CTTGTTCATATCCTGAAGAGTTCTCCTCACGGTCTGTAGATCAGTCCTGCAATACCTACGACCCCGAAACCTAAGCCGAGTTTGTGTTTTCAGAGAACTGTCCCCACAGCCCTGGCCCACAAAAACCTACAGGCACAGGTTCTTGGAGCCAAACCTGGGAATTCTGCCCATTCCATTGGCCACAAACCTAGAAATAGGATGATAAACCTCCAAAGTGCCCGGGGCCATCCCAATAGTGTTGACTGCCCAGGAAAAACAAGGGCGGTCTGACACCAGCTGAGCATCTACCTGCACTTAGACCCGTGGACAGATGTCCCCAGAGGTAAATTGGAATGAGCAGGCCCCTAGATCCTAATCGGATCCATTGCTTTGTTGTCCAGGCATCTCTGCTCAGAGGCCTGGATTCCAATAGCAGCATATGGCTGTTTCTTGAGGCACCCATCAGAACAAATCTCGTCTCCACGTGGGAATCTTGCATGGTGGAGCTGTGTCAAAGCCTCTGGTTAGGAGAAACCTTCAGGGACCCTGTGCCCCTGCCTCATTCCAAGTTCTCCATGGACACAAACCCACATTAGGACCCATCCACAAGAGAGTCCATTTCAACTCAACCCTCTCAGTTTCTCCCCCAGATCCAGCAGATCTAACCTGTCTTGTCACTAGGACACAAGAGAAATGAGAGTCGGGCTTCCCAGCCATCCATCCTTAGAACCCTACTCGGAATCGATCCGTATGGGAAGTCCTGGAGCCAACCAACAGGTCTCAATCGTCCTGCAGAAGAATCTTTACGGTTTGCAGCATCTCACAACTCCCATCGTGGGAAAAATTCCATGACCTCGTGATCCACCACCTCTTCATGAAGAGGGCCATAAGGGACAGAAACTCCCACCTGAGCGTTCGTCAGATCCTCACCTGATTTCAGATGCACGAGATCTCGATTCAGCTCTGCAGAGCGTACCTGCCATGCCCTCGCCCAGAAAGCTAGGGTTGCCTGTGTTCTCAGACTTCTGTCCTCAACTCCTGGCCCACAAGCCCTCCAGTTTGGCAATTCCAGTACTAAAATGCAGCCCTCTGCCTGCCCTCCAGAAGAAAAAACATTGCCCTCTGGGGCTAACCAGAAACCCCTGAAATATATGGGGAAAATATCCCTAGAAAAACAGCAATAATAACTGGCTGCTCTTTATTGATCCAGATCCTGTGGTAGGCAAAGAAGAGCTGGTTTTAGTCAGAGGATGATCTCCGTTTGTCTTCTGTCTTCATGATCTCGCATTTCCTGCAAGTCAGGCATGGGGCTCTGCACTATAGCTGCAAATGCTGGGGTCCCTCCCTGTCCCTTTTCTTTTCTCAGTGGGACAACGGGCATGTCCATGGTGCAGTGTGACAAGCTTTACCACAGGGAGATAAAAGACTGCCAAGGGTAGGTTGGAGCTGGGAAAAGCCACTTAGGAACAGATTTTCAGGGGAGGTGATAGACAAGGGCAAAGCGAAGAATGAGGATGAGTGTGTCAAGTTTCAAAGTGCCAGGAGGCAGCACAATGCATTCGGGAAACTACAGCAAGTTCCTGACAACCGACAGCTGATCTGGAAGCATCACCTGGGGATGGAGGCTGAGCCCCGGGGTTAACACTGGGGTGAGATGGTTTGTATACTATGCCAAGGAGGTGATGTACTACTCTGTGGGGGCACAGGGAGCTGCAGGAGGATTTCAAGTATCAGAATCATAACCATAATAGAGTATTTAATTGCATCCTAGCTTTCATCAAGGGTAAGATGCAATATAGTTTATGTTCGACTAAGAAAGAGAAATGCTGTCCGTTAAACTAGGATATGTCATCAAGTGCAAGGTGAGTGCCACCTTAAGAGATATTTAAATGGGGGGGGGTGGACAAATCTTAGAACTATAAATTGTGGTCATAGAATAATTAAGAAAAATAAAACAAGAACACTTGGATCAACAAAAAATTGATTATTGCTTACCATGTGCCCCAAACTATATTGTCTCCAAAAATTTTATATCATTTGATAGGTCAGTTATATATAAAGTTACATTTAAAGTTTTAAAAATATCAGCAAATATTTTCATTTAAATGCAAATTTCAAAGAAAATCTACTTTTCCAAACACGACTTTTTATCCTATTTTTTTAATTTTGTCTACAACTGATAAAATGTTTAGCGAGACTATAAATGTTTGATCGAAAAAAAAGATTAATAGATGTAGGTTGAAATTATTATGTTCCATTAAAAATGATTTAGTCTTTGATGAACATCTGTTTGGTAATATGTTGTATCCAGATATAGTAAATTAATGACATATATAAAATTATAGGGAAATGACACCTTCCGTTCCTGTATGAGTAGAGCTTTTAAAATGCTATTTGTCACACCCTGTCATCTTGTCATTATGTAGCATTATGTAACATTTAAAAAATGTATATTCCTCACTTTGATGTCTTTTGGAAATCTAAAATATAACTTTCTATGGTTTTTGTTTCCATATTGCTTTATTGCCAGTTTGAACAAATCCACATGCATTGATTTGAAGGTAATAAATTCCTCTTATTTGGAAAAATGATGTTTATTTTTGTTCTCTCACCCTTAGCAGGTGTTTTCATTTTAGCACACTTCAGAGTTATAATTTCATGCTTATTAAAAACATTTATTATGATCTACATAGATGAATGAAACTTTTATTTTATTAAATTATTGGCCAAAAAATCTGTTATTTTTAAAAATGTATTTCCTTTTAAGGGTTATTTTAGAGCATTCAGGGAGGACTTAGGAGTGTGGTATTATGCAATTTTTAAGTAGGTATGAAATGGTTATTTATATGATTGTTTCTTTAAGGCTTATGTATATTGTCCATTATATGCTATAAAATATTTTGAAAGTAAATTTAAGGTATGTTTTACATAGTTTATTTTTTGGAAAAAAATATTGAAATGACTTATGAAATTCAGTATACTCTCAACATTAATTTTTTTTTTAATTTACAAATTGTCTACTGAACCTATTATAAGGCCGATATTTTCCAAAGTGGTGGTATCATGATATATGCCAACAACAGTTTAGATTTTTTGTTGCTTCTCAATCTAGCTCAGACGAAGTACAATTAGCCTTTATAATTTTAGCCATTCTAATAGATATGTAAGCATGTCTCATTATGATTTTAATTTGTATTTCTTTAATGTCTAAATGTTGAGAAATTTGTCATGTGCTTATAAGCCATCCAAATCCTTTTGGTGACATGTCTCTGCAATAATTTTCATCACATGTAAAATTGGATACTCTGTTTGCTTATTAGTAGGTTTTTTTATTTTTATTCATTTTTAATAATCAGAGTAGATGTCCATTATCAGATATATCATTTGCAAATCCCTTCTCCATCTTTACGGTTTCTCAATGGATCTTTGTTAGCTGTGTCTTTCAAGAAATGTGCTACTTCTTTCCTGGTACACGGAGGTATGACTAGAACATTATCAATGTTGACCTTTGCAAAGAAAATCATGGCTTAAGATATATGTAGTCTGTGGTTGTTGGGAGTGTTCTGTAATATCAAGCATATCTAGTTAGTTGATAATTTTGTTCAAGTCTTACATATCTTACCAATTTGATGACCATTTGTCTATATAATCTTAAAATAAAGGTGTTGAAATTTTTTTTCCATTTCTCTTCTAAGGTAGAAGTTATGATTTTTGTTCTTAGTTTTTCCCTATATATCCCCAAATCTGTTATTAAGTATTAAAAGTCAAGAATTATTATACTCCCTGAGGAATTCATCCTTTTACTCTTCTGTAATTTTGACTTGATCATTATGTCTGATAATGAAATTTGCTTTAAAATCACTTTTCATTATCTTGATATAACCACAAAAGTTATAGTGTGATTAGTGTTAATATAGCATATTTTTTCTTTTACTTTTTAAAGCACTTCTATATTTAATCCTGACCAAAAAAAAAAAAAAAAAAACAGCTTTTTAGCTCTGGAAGCACATTTCTAAATTATTTTTTTTTTTTTTTTTTTTTTTAAATGAAGCAGTAGCAATTTTTGTTAAGGGACCTAAAGTGAAAATAGGTTTAGAAATTTATTTATTTATTTAGGAAAAACTTTTATTTTGTTTATTACAGCAAGAGAGAGAAAGAGAGAGAGAGGAAGCACACAAGCGGGGGGAATCACGTGCAAAGGGAGAGGAAGAAGCAAACTCCTTGGGGTGCAAGTAGTCCCATGCAGGGCTGGATCCCTGTACACTGGAATCATGACCTCAGCCAAAGTCAAACATCTGCTTAAACAACTGAGTCATCCAGGCACCCGTAGAAAATTAAAAAAAAAAAAAGACCTTTTAAAATCATTTTGTTTCTTTCTTTTTTTTTTAAATATTTTATTTATTTGAGAGACAGAGAGACAAGAAGAGGAACTATAAGCAGGGCAGAGGGAAAAGGAGAAGCAGGTTTCCCACTGATCAGAGAGCCTGATGTGGGGCTCCATCCCAGGACCCTGGGATCATGACCTGAAAAGAAGGGACACTTATGTTGGAAGCCAACCAGACACCTCTTTTCTTTGTTTTTAATATATGGCAACTGATGCTTCCGAGCCACGAGGAGCATATTACCCATTATTTAAATCTTTGATAACAACCTATTTAAAAATGTGTGTAAATATATACTTACTCAGATTTATACACTTTGTGTTTTCTTCATAGTTTGTGGCTGGACCCCATGGTCACAACACTGCTTTCAGCCTCTCCTTCCCATCTTTTGATACCAGGTATTTGGTTAGCAAAGCAAATTAGTATCAAAATTAATAAGCCCTTGGCACCATATCTCTGGAGCAGGGGTTGCTCTTAGCCAAGGCCCAGAGCAGTTTGACCTCCCCTCGCTAGAGCTATAGCCCCAAGGACTAGGTCCCTGCCACCAGAACTCAGTCTTACATGTTATGCTAAGCAGACAAAACCAAAACAGGAAAGCTGCGACATCTTTCACTGGCATGCCTCATCTCCCACTCCCTCGACGTCGACGCAGTACCAGATGCCAGGGAGGGCTCTTGGTCCAACATATGGGAGGGAAGGAAGTAGCCACGAGCAAGTACCTGCCTCTCTGTGCCTTTCTTTCATGAGCAGGTTGTAAGGAGGAAGAAGAGGAGGAAGGGGAAGAGAGCTGAACTTCAAGGGGTGAAGGCCTCAGGTAGGCAGCTGGCTCCTGCCAGTAGGAAAGGGACAAAGGAGAACACAGTGAGTCTTGCAGGGAGGGTGGGGGTAAGGTTTACAGCTTATGACGGAATCTGGACAGGAGTAATAGGTATACTAGTCATTTGAGTCCACCATTGGCAAGCTGGGCTGGGTGTCAGGGCAGATAGGCCTCCCTGGGCAACGGCACATGAGAGAAGGTGGAATTCTTCTCTGAGGAGCAGGTGGAGCTTTGGGTGTTGGGAAAGCATAGACAGTATTGTTCCAGGGCCAAGGACAGGTCCGGGTACTCCTGGTTGGAGGTCAAGGCCACAGTATGATCCCAGTCTTCTACCAGCAGCTTGAAGGTACCACATGCCAGCCACCCCTCATTATTGTGTAGAACTCTCTGGTGCACTTATTGGCTTATCCATCAAATGACTCCTTCAGCAGCTTGAAAACCACCTCCACAGGTACTCCAGGATATGGGAGGCTTCCAGAGTGAAGATTTTGCACAGGATCACCCCAAAAGACCAGAAGTCACTCTGGTGGATGTAGATCTGGTCAAACATGGCCTTAGGGACCATCCACTTCACAGGCAGTCCACTGTTGGTTGTCTTTTTATAGTAACTGATGTGGTGATATCTCTGGCAAGGCTGAAGTCTGAGATTCTTCATCATGTTGTCCTTTGTCACCAGCAATTCCCTGGTGGCCAGGTCTTGGTGTATGCACTTCTTGGAGGCAAGGTACTCCATGCCTCAGGCTACCTGATAGGCGTAGGATACCAGGTCCTTGGAGGAGAGTTGATGCTCTGCTGCATTGTGGCTGATATTGTAACAGTACTCCAGGTCAGGAGGCCTCTGGGCCTGCAGGTACTCCTGTATGTTGTCTTTGGAGGCATATTCCATGAGAGTGGAATCTCTTTATGAAGTAGAACATGATCACACCTATTGTATCTACCCAAGTTTGTTGTATGCTTTGGTTATTTTATGTTTGCTATTTCCTTGATGAATTTTTACAATATTTGATACATAATAGTATCTTTAAGTCCATCTATGGTTTAAAGAATTTTTTTTGAACTTCATAAAAATGTACCATACTTTTTGCACTGCCCTTGTTTTACTTCTCTATTAACTTTCCAAGATGTATTCACTTTAGAGTGTGTAGCTATCATTTATTTTTTATTCCTCCATAATGCTATGTTTACAAATTTGTACTTATCTGTACTTTTAAAAATATCTTAATTATATACCATTTCTCATCTCACGTAACACTCATGTTACTTCTACACTTATCAGATATTATGTAACTGAAAACCACAACTCAGCAACAATATAGAACCATTTTTCAAAATTAAATGGCTTACCAGAATTCTTTAATTCTATCCTTTATTTGTATTAGATGACCCTTTATTCTGATATTTGGCATTGTTCATATGGGAGGAAAGCTTATAAGTTGATATTCCATAAATAGAAGGATTTATTATGATTGATTAATTATTTTCATTTAGAATGCATAGAATATGGTTGATTTAATATTTCTTTCTTACTCTCTGCCTGGAACATAGTCCTATCTATGCAATTGACTCTAAAATATTAAGTTAATCACCTAGACTTTAAACTTCATATTAATAGGAATAACATACAGAACTCTTCTCAGATTGGGACTCCTGGGTGGCTCAGTCAGTTAAACGCCTGAGCCTTTAGCTCAGGTCATGATCTTAGGGACCTGGGACTCAGTTTTGCAACAGATTCCCTGCTTAGCCGGGAGTTAGCTTCTCCCTCACCCTGCTGCTCCCACTGCTTGTGCTCTCTCTCACTCACAAATAAATAAAATTAAAAAAAAAATAAATTCTTCTCAGATAGCTAATACAGAATATCATCCTTGTATTCATCAAAGGGAAAGTGCCATATAATAATGAAATTCAGACTACTTCAAATTCATTTTTTAACCAGTAAGAAAGTACTGGAAACAAGCCAAAAATGTCTTTAATGAATCAAAGAAATAGATTGATTTTCAATATCTTAATGTTTTTAAAATAAATTGCAAGATTTTTATACTAGATATCAGTGTAAATATTCATTATACAAGGATATTCTAAAAATTAACGTGAGAAAACTACTTGACATATATGATGACAAAAACGAGATTGACAAAAAGTCAGTTTGGGTAAAACTTACAACACCTACCACCTGAAACTCTTGTTCTATAATTTAATTCTTTTAATTTACAAAAATACAAAAATAATATATCAGAGTAAGTCTATTGATAGCTTTGAAGGTATGCTCTGGTTGTGCACTGTTTACTATTGAAAGGGGAATCAAATATGTGATGCTTATGGTGTGACTATATTAAAATTCAACAAGTTCAGAAGCATACGAGGAATAGAATAAAGACAAAAGATGACCCTTACTTATCCTAAAGACAGACAATGGTATATATGTGCTAGTTGGGGAGAGAATCCAGTCAGTAGATGGAGGATGTGGTAGTGGAAAAAAAAAGACACAACGTTTTGATTGAACGTTTAGCACTATATTTAACAAGGTGGAATTTGTGTGTTAATAGCCTTGAATAAAATCCAAAAAAAATATTTTCAATTCTTTGAAGATTTTTTAGGAAAAACTTGAAAAATACAACTTGATAAGGATTCCAATAAAAGATTCATAAGCAATACAAGTTTCAGAATTTTTAGTATATTTTCCCTAAAAAGCCATTTGATTTAAATTAAAAAGAATGCTATTTACCTGCCACTTAAATAAGAGGAAATTATTTGGTTTTGTAAAAAGTCAATAAAATAAATTAACATATCTTTAGAAAACAGACATGCACACTAATTTAAAAATAATAGTGCTTAAGCTGTTCAGCAAACATTTGTAAAATTCCTTGCCATCAGCTAGCTCTGGAGTTCTGCTAGGTGAGTAAGGCCATGTATGTTACTGCTCAGAGTACTGACGCAAAGCAATTGTCCCCTTCACATCCATTTTTTGCTGTTGATATGTCATGCTATGTTGTTTAGAGATACATAGATGGCCCTACACGAAGGCCTTTTTTTTGTGTGTATATGGGTGACTGTGATTTAACTTTCAAATCAGATGGCTCCTGATTTACAATGATTCAACTTATGATATATTTGGCAATGATGTGAAAGTGAAAGTGATTCAGTAGAAACTGTACTTTGAATTTTGAATTTGGGTCTTTATAAAAAGGGCCAGTGACATGTGGTATGGTGCCATCTTGTGATGCTGGGCAGGGGCAGTGAGCCACAGCTCCCAGTCAGCTAGAAGATTACAGGGGTGAACAACTGATATTCTTACAACCATTCTATATATAAGCATTCTTCTTTTTTTTTAGTGTAATATTTAATAAATTGCATGTGATATTTGATACTTTGTTATAAAATAGGCTTTGCTTAAGATGATTTTGCCCAAATGCAGGCAAATGTAAGTGTTCTGAGTATGTTTAAATAAGCTTAAGGAAAGCTATGATATCTGATAGTTTAGGGGTATTAAATGCATTTTCAATTTTTTATGTGTTTCTCTGTACATAGCCCCCTTGTAAGCTGAGGAACATCTCTATATGTATATGTAGCCTTGGTATGGCTTACATATTATTGGCATGAAACATCTAGAACAGTACGTGTGCCATATAATTGTCTACAACATCAAACAAGTTTCTTGAAAACTTGTGCCAAAGGGGTTATGTCTTTAAGGATTCTTATTTCAGAAGGGTTCTCTCCAACATAAGATTTTTCAGAAGTTAAGTGAAAATCTGACCAAACTAATCATTTTTCCATTTTCCCTAGTGAGCAAAGATAGCTAAAATCTATCTGCCATTTTCAACACTGTACTCAACGATTGTAATTCTAATTTAAGAACAGATGATTTATATCAAAACCACATGTTGGCCTAATCTAATACAATACTCATAAATCTCACTCAAGCCTTGGACACTTTTATTTGTTGAGTCTATATGGTACTATGGACATTCATCTTTTTACCTCATAGCTTCATGTATGTCTATACTTTGAAAATACATGCATCATAGTTCCATTGTAAAATGTCTGGGTTATAAAATGAGCTATGCTATCAAAATGGTAATAAGAACATACAAATGACCTGATGTAATGAACTGGACCAGATTGCCAGATATCACATTTCATACCAGAAAGATTCAGTGGTAAGTTTTAAAATGGCCAGCTATACTTCGACTGAATTATAACTCATTTAACTTCTTTCTTTGTGTACAGAATTATACATTTGTCAGTATTATAGTAAATAATTACTTTGGACAGATGTAAATATGCTGTAATAAAAAATGTTTTTTTCTTCTTTCTTTTAGTCTTTATTTGTAAGACTAGCCACAAATACCATGCCTCCCTCAAAATAATTTGCAATCCAAATTTATCTCTAAATTAATTTATTGCACAGAAAAAAAATATGTATATATACACTTACAGTAGACATGTTAAAAAAATAATTACACAACAGCAGGGCCCTAAATGTAAGCAGTATAGTTGTTTTGTTTTGTTTTTTTAAATAAAAAAAGAGGTTATGTGAAATATGGAATTTTATTTCGAGGCCTAGTATTTAAAGACAGTTAACCACACTTATGGTGTCAGCAGCCTCTTGCTGGCAGTATGATTTTATTGGCTCCATGGAATAACAGCAAGATTTTACTATTGCTTCTTTCTTTTATGACACACACAGAAAAAAAAAATATTGACACATTTGCTCAAGACCATCCAGAATCATTTTATCCTATCAAATTTGATGGGAGGCCTTCACTGCCAAAGTCACTGCTGGGTTTTCACAATTCATTGCAGACAATCTGCTACTCCCATTATGATAAAGGAGAGAAGAGTCATAATCAGGGAAGAAAGCTAGATTAATACTTGTAATTATCATTGAATTTTTTAGCCTGCTATAGGATTATTATTAGTAGTGTCATTTGATAATTTTCTCTCATTTTAGTAAACACAACTGTGAGTAATTACCCTACCTAATATTTCTCTGTATTGGCTGACTAGCTCTAGCAAACATTCATGAAAATATCCATTAGCCACACATATAAAATGCTGCATTATGATGCTGTTGAATCAGAACATACCACTACCTGATCCTGTAGTTCTTTGAGGATTTGCAAATCAATTAATTCTATGTTTATTGGATACTTCCCATACAATTAGAAAATTTATAATAGAGTCCATGAACATTATTAGTTTTACCATTTTAAAAACCAGCAATCACACTTTGAGTTTTACAACAAAAGCAGAAATATAAACACACACATTTGGATCAGTTTTCTGTTAATCTGTCTGGACTTCAAAATCCTATTCCTCAAGATAATGCACACCATAGGTCTGGATTAAACAAGAAATTAGATGGCACCTGAACACTTGGTTTAATATTCTCAAAAGGTCTATGCAACCTATTTCTTACATTATGACATTGTTTTACAAAGATACACACTTTTATAGTGTTAGTATTTTTAATAATCAATAAAGTCAATTAATCATGATTAAAAATCAAACATAAAAATTTTTGACTTTTTGCTTTTGCCCCCTCCATTTAGAACTTATTTATAATTCAAAGGTCCCTATGTTTATGAAAATCTGGACAGAAATAGCTCTAAGATCCCATTCAGAACTTGATATTAATCTAAGTCTTTTGGCTCCATTTATCCTGAGAGCAAAGAGTAGGACAAAGGATTTGAGTACTGTTAGTTTATCTGGGAGATTATCCAAGGTAGAAAAGAATGGGAAAGTGAGACAGTGAAGAAGCAACTTTGTCAAAGAGGTACATTGTTGATATAATTGTTGTGGATAGAAAATGAAGGCTTGCTTTTACTGAAAGGTCCTGAGAAACTTCTTTAAGTTGTCCTCATGAAGACCAGAAAACTGACAATTTTTATCTATGGCTCTTATTTCCACTTCACTGAGAGCTGTCCTCAGAGGACATTAACTCTCCTACACTTTTGGGTTGTGTTGGAGACATTCTAAAATGAGAGAGAGAACATGAGATGCTATCAGTGTTAAGTAACTGCAATTTCCCATGGAACTATCCACCACAGGTTTGGCTATAATCAGGTGTTGGGCCTTGATATCAGAGGGATTTGAGGCAGTATCATTTTAGGTTAATCATTATATCTGAAATTTCTAAAAAACTTCAACTGATGAAACTTTGATTATAAATCTATAAATATAACAATAAATCTACAGTATTCAAATTATTTTCATAGAAATACACAGACAAAGCATCAATTGATTAATATTTAAATGTTACAAAATACTGAACTGAAAGAATTTGGTCATATAACAACGTGTAAGAAGTAGAACTTAGGTTTAGGTTAGAACTCAGGATGCATTTGAGATTCAGTTAAGAAATTGAATGGAGGGACGCCTGGGTGGCTCAGTGGGTTAAGCCACTGTCTTCGGCTCAGGTCATGATCCCAGGGTCCTGGGACCGAGCCCCAAATTGGGCTCTCTGCTCAGCAGGGAGCCCTGCTTCCTCCTCTCTCTCTGCCTGCCTCTCTGGCTGCTTGTCATCTCTCTCTGTCAAATAAATAAATAAAATCTTAAAAAAAAGAAATTGAATGGATGTCTGACTATCTTATAGGTTTGCTAAAAATCAGTGACTTTGTGTTCACGTGTGGCTATGCAGGAATTTTTAACTTTCTCTAAGAAGTTATTAGATTTGATTTGATTATATAATGGCAGTAAAGGATGGGGAAAGGCAAAGTACAAACCCCATAAAGACAAAGACACTGAGTATGAGAAAAGAGTAATAGATAAGAAGAATCAATGCATTTGTGGAAAATGGGATTTGAAATACCCAATGATTGTTGATTTTTTTAGATGGAGAAAACAAAATTTGCTTGCAAGAAGAAAATAACAGAAGACATGTTGTGATGTGAGACAGAATCCTGGAAAAGGCAGTAATGTGGAATAAAGGAGTAGGAAGAGCATATCAGGTAATTTGGATAGGAAGGTGTTAGGAGATAATTGCTTGATAAATTTTATATGGAGAACACCGTGTCCTTTCTCTTCCCTTTCAGAGCACCAGAGGTGTACTCTTTCAGACTGAAAACCTGAAAAGCTCAGGACTCAGTTGCTTAAGCACAGCTGAGAGGACATATTTCAATTAAGATTTACATTTTGCTGTATGTAGTAGACGTTCAAAAGTGTTTTTTAACCATATTTTTTCATTTAACAAGAAGACTACAGAGAGTGTTTTCTGCTGTTAGTTCAGAGTGTCCATCCCTCTGAACAGATTTTTTCTCTCAAAGTCTGGGGCAAGGAATCAATTGTTACATATGTATTCACTAAAAAAAGCAGCTGGAAGATGCTGAGCACTGTGGCCCATGAGATCAAGGCACCAGCACACACTTGTGAGTGGTGAGCTCCCAAGGCTGGAGGAAAATTCTGGAATAAAGTGCTCATTAGAGAGCCCTACCTTTTCTCCTGTTTCCTTACCTCTCTGCACTACCCTCTTGTATCCACAGCATTGGAAATGCTTTTAGCAACACACCACACTGAATCACCACAAATTATGTGATTCTCTTGGTGGAAAACCAAACACCTTGTAAAAACTGTGGTTTTCAGGTTCATGCTTCTGGATGGAAAATAATTCAGAATAAGCTGGTAGGAGTAGCCAAGAGAGATTTAATCTTCTGTTTGGAAAAGGGCTTCTATATAAGTGAGTAGAGGAACCTTTAAGAATTATTCATGTTTAGGGGCACCTGGGTGGCTCAGCGGGTTAAGCCTCTGCCTTTGGCTCGGGTCATGATCTCAGGGTCCTGGGATCGAGTCTCGCATCAGGCTCTCTGCTTGGCAGGAAGCCTGCTTCCTCCACTCTCTGCCTTCCTCTCTGCCTACTTCTGATCTGTCTCTGTCAAAGGAATAAATAAAATCTTTAAAAAAAAAGAATTATTCATGTTTAGGGGCACCTGGGTGGCTCAGCGGATTAAGCCTCTGCCTTTAGCTCAGGTCATGATCTCAGGGTCCTGGGATCAAGCCCCACATCAGGTTCTCTGCTCAGCGGGGAACCTTTTTCCCCCTCCCTCTTTCTGCCTGTCTCTGCCTACTTGTGATCTCTGTCAAATAAATAAATAAAGATTTAAAAAAAAAATAATTATTCATGTTTACATATATGCACCAGAATGCTATGTCCCTTGTCAAATAGGCTTCAAATCAACAAAAATGATAATATTTTACTTAATAAGTTTTTTAATTCCTCTGTTAACATTTTGGAATACATCATTTTAATGCACATCTGCAAATTTGTAATCACTTCATGTGAGACAAGGAATGCTTAAAAAGGCAACCAGGGGCACCGGGGTGGCTCAGTGGGTTAAGCCTCTGCCTTTGGCTCGGGTCATGATCTCAGGTCCTGGGATCAAGTCTCGCATCAGTCTCTCTGCTCAGCTGGGAGCCTGCATCTCTCTCTCTCTCTTTCTGCCTGCCTCTCTGCCTGCTTGTGATCTCTCTCTGTGTCACATAAATAAATACAATCTTTAAAAAAAAAAGGCAACCAAAAAAACATTTACAGTTTTGGACAGGAGTTTCCCTTACGTTTGGATAAGGATGCAAATTCAACTTCATAATAAATTACACTGCATCATAAATATTAAATGCACTCAGGGATTGCAATCTCTCCTCCCTCCACCCTATCGTACACACAGCTGCCCCACTAATCTTCCAAAAACACAAATTTTCATGTGCTGCTTTTCAAAACTAGCTTCCTGGCTTCCTGTTGCCTGAAAAAATAGTCTCAAATGCTTTTGTCTGGCATTCAGGGCTCTCTAGGATGGGGGTACTCTGGCCAACACATCACTGCTCGTTTGTTCCACCACACACAAGTGGATCTCGGGCTAGTTATTCAGAGACCCACCTCCTCACCGACCCAGCAAAGGTCTCGTCCATCTACTAAACTCACGGCTCACTCAGTGATGTTCTCAAAGGCCATTAGTGGGTGACATGCCACTGCTAGAGTCAGGAGCCAGTGTGAAGTTGCCGCTACCTAAGTGCATGGACTGAAAGCGGGAACGTTGATTCTCCAGGAGAAAACTGGGGCATTGTTATGAGAAGGCAGACGGCAAAACCACCCAGGTCCCCTATGACTGCTTTAACACACTCTGGACACAATTGAAGGAGACAAGTGAACGTATTAACTCCCACTTAGGCTGTAGAAGGCAAATGCAACGGAGGGAAGGCGTTATCTTCTTCTGGAACAAACCACTTAGCTCCAGCTACTTTTATAAATAGATCAGACCCTGTCCAGGAGCCCACTTAGCTGGGTTCATTTGTATACAATGTCCATACCCTCAGGAATATTAACATTTTATCTCAGATTGCATTAATTTAAATAAAACTTAACAAAAATGGTGTGAAATGAACAAAAACACCATATCCTGTGATGAATCAAATGAAATACATTTTCAGTTGCTGTTTTCCCCATTTAAAGATAAAATTTCTGATAACTCATTATTTGTGAAAAGACACAAGACCAACAGTTTATGTGTATGTGTGTTTTGGTTTTTGGTTTTTTTTTTTTTTTTCTTCCCCTTAAGGCTATAGCCATATTGTTACTAATAAAGATCTCAAATTTGCCTGGAAGCTTTCATGGCAAATTGTCAGTCTGAGGGTAGTCACCACCCAGCCAAATGGCTTTATACATCATCAATGCCTTTCTTCCACACACACATTCTCTTCCTGGTTTAAGCATTAGTTATCCTGGTTCTACACTGACACAGTATTTGCATCTCTCTCCTGTCCATAACTCCTAAAAGTTGGGGACCTCTCACTTTGGTTTCCCCAGAGCATGACATTTTATTTGGTGCTTGGGGGGGGGCAATGGGCAGTTCAAGAAGTATGTTTAATACTATCACTCAATGTATTGATCCATGCTATGCACCAACAGTGTAGTAAATATCGTTTATTTCTTGTAACAAGGGCAGTAGGAACTTCTCCCAAGGGACGGAATTCCAAGGACAGAATGAAGGCAGGAAGGGAGCTGGTCTATTTGTACCTACTTTGTGAGAGACACTGGTTTAGGTATTTTTATGTATACATTATACCACTGAACTGTCACAATCCTGCAAATTCTTACATGCTTGGGTTTCTATGTAGCAAGTTTAGAAGCCACCCAAATTCACAGTGACAGGCCCGTGAGTCAAATCCAGCATGCTTGACTCCATGATTGTCAAGTCCACTAGCCCCATGTATCATGAATCTGAGATTCATGAGTGTGTAGGTGCTATCAGGCAATGTCAAAAATGCCCATTTCAGGGACACATGGATGGCTCAGTTGTTTAATTGTCTACCTCCAGCTCAGGTCATAATCCCAGCATCCTGGGATCGAGTCCCCCATCAGGCTTCTTGCTTACCAGGAGCCTGCTTCCCACTCTGCCTGCTTCTCCCTCTGCTTGTGCTATCTCTGACAAATGAATAAATAAAATCTTTTGTAAAAATCTTGTTAAAAAGGCCCATTTTAAAGAATGTTTTAAAACATTGTTTGGACAGCAATAGAAGCGAAAGCAGAATGACATAATGTAACGACAGATAGTTTATGTGGGAGCCCTTTGGGTACTCTGGTGGATGAACGTTTTTAAATTAGTTTTTCGTGGACATGGGGAGTTAGAGAGGAGAAGGGAGGTGGGAGAAATTGGAAGGGGAGCTGAACCATGAGAGACTATGGACTCTGAAAAACAATCGGAGGGTTTTGAAGGGGCGGGGTGTTGGGAGGTTGGGGTACCAGGTGGTGGGTATTATAGAGGGCACTGCTTGCATGGAGCACTGGGTGTGGTGCAAAAAGAATGAATACGGTTATGCTGAAAATAAATAAAAAATAAATTTAAAAAATTAGTTTTTTTGTAAACTGCAAGAAAAGAAAAGCACTCCCATTTATAATGTACACTTTATGGTTCACAAAGCACGTGCCAACAATAAAAATAATGATGGGTTACCGTTACAATTCATAGAAAAGGAGGTACAGGGAAATTGAATGAAAGGGAATAATAAAGTAGGTTCATAAGTCCATCTTCCTTGTAAAAAAATTAACCTGAAAGTGCGTTTCTGCCACCTCTCTCCTGTTTGATCTGATAAAGAATGACCACGATACATGAATTATAGTTCGGGGTTTTGAAAAGCATAATAGCTTTATACCAACACTTGAGCTTTTATTTATTTATTTATTTATCTTATGCTAACAAGATAGCTCGATTTGATATGCGGTTCCTGACAACCAACCTCAGAAGTAATTCCATCTTCATGAGAAGTCAGAAAGAACCACAAACCAAACCTCAAAATAGATTCAAAGAGAAAATACTCTTTAAAAAATTTCCCATCCGGGGCGCCTGGGTGGATCAGTGTGTTAAAGCCTCTGCGTTCGGCTCAGGTCATGATCCTAGGGTCCTGGGATTGAGCCCCATGTCTGGCTCTCTTCTCAGCGGGGAGCCTGCTTCCACTTCTCTCTCTGCCTGCTCTCTGCCTATTGGTGATCTCTGTCTGTCAAATAAATAAATAAAATCTTTAAAAAAAAATTTCCCTTCCTATCAGAAGCAGACCAAACCACTAGCAAATACCCCAGAAAGCTTCATCTAAAAGGTTGTACTTTCTTCAGACACCCAGCAGGACCTTCTTCTCTGGGCCTGGTATTTCTTCAATGGCCTATTCCAGAGAATAAAAAGACACTAAACTACTGAGCGCCAAGGGCCTCAGAACCACGAAAAAGATGATGAGGGGCACAAAGCATGCCTCTGGTCACCAAGAGTGTATGTAAACGTTTGCTGCTTTTCTGCATTTTTCAAAGCTGAGTTTTTAGCTGGATGCCACTCCTTTAGGATAAATTGCTGATACCTTATAGTAAAAGCTATTATATGATCTTTTACAAACCATTTCCTATCTTTGCATTCTCATGTACCAAGACAGACACGGATTATTTAAAACCCTGAAGAGAGTGCTATTGCATTTAAATTGCCTGTAACCTTCGTGCAATAGATTTATGATTGATGATAGATTTAGTAAATATAACTATTTTAAATATTTATTCTCAGTAAACGATTTCAACCTATGCTCATTTAAGTAACTTGTTGCATAATCCCTTTTCTATTAAACCATAGTGCAAGGACCAATGCCGCGCTTCCGAGAGAACCCCAAGCTCTTCTAGAATGGCCATATGCGTATGTATCAGGCATCCTCTTTTCACTCGCTTTGTGGAGCACCTACCATGGAGGTCATGTAATAACCAATGACAAAAAACAGACAAAAACCGTAACATCCCGGTCGAAGTTATTCACGCCTGCCATCATGCAAAGGCAGACCCTGCCTGGAGACCAGGAGACTGCTCAAATAGCAGGCAGGCATCTCAGCCCACGCCTGTGCTGGGGAAACTGGTTGCTCCCTTCGGGCGCAATCAGAAAGCCATCGAAGTGACCCGAGAGTGCAGCTGGGGTTTAGGGCTGATGATCTTTTCGCAGCCAGGCTGCGCAAGGATACCCGCTGGGGGAGCCAGGCTAGGAGGCCGCTGAGCGCTGGCGCTGGCCACACTCGCAGGCCGCCAGGGCTTCACCTCGTGCCCAGGCCTGGGCCTCCGCCTCAGGAAGGAGGGGGGCGGGGGTGGCCCGGAGAAGGGGCTTTGCTAATTGCCGAAGCGGGAAGTGAGCTCGCAGAGGACGTGGTGGAGAGTCTGGGAGGAGGTGGAGGGGCTGGCGGAGGAGGGGCGTGCAGCGCGGAGGTGCTGTGCTGCGCCCCAATAGGGACTGGAGGACCCACAGGACTCGCCGCCCATGCGCTCCTGCGCTCCAGCCCAGCCCCCGGAGCCGCGCTGCCCCTCCCAGCCCCATGGCTTCTCCAGACGAACCTCTGCACACAGGTAAATTGAAACCGCGCCCCACCCTCACCTGGAGCAGAAAGCGCGGGCCTCGAACTCGCAGGGGTGTGGGGACCCAGCCTCCCGCGACCCCTGGGGCACCGGGACCACCCTGGACGCCGCGCCGCGCCACACCCGGGTCCGCCTGGGGTGCCCCCCGCCAGCGGGCGCGCTAGCCCCCATTGTTGGGCACCCCATGCGCGCGTGCCAATGTCCCCCTTCCCTCGTCTCCCGCCATGGCCCCGCCGCTTTTGTTCTGGACTTGGGATCCCAGGTGGAAACTAGTCCCTCAGACCTCCCTGGCAGCAAGGAGCGCAGGGAGGGATTCTCCGTTTTTCCACCCTGGCTCTTCCTCTCTCCACATTCACATGCCTTCTGGCGTCCCTTTCCTCTCCTCATTGTCACTTTTATTAAATGGTTTTGTTCTGCGTGTTGACCCGCAGAGCGATTTCATGAATGAATATACAGGAAACTGAGTTGGAGCCCACCTGTGAGAGCCCTCCTGTGGAGGCCTTTCATTAGAATGGTCTCTGGTTCTAGCCTCAGTTCAGAATACTGCGTGTACCTGAGGACCGAGTCCAGATGTTTCTTTCATCTCTGACTTGAATTTGAAATCCTAACGTCACTATGACCTGGGAAGCCGAGGTCCACAGCATCTTCATCTGAAATTCCACTAGAGCTCCCATTTACCTAGTGCCCAGCCTGAGTCTGTTTTCCACTACTGTCAGGGTTCTAGAAGTTCATGCACTGCCCACCACTGACAGTAGGGGCATCTCTCTGTCCAGATTTTCCCTTTACATAAGGAGGTCAGTTACAGGAGATTAGGGCCCACTCTAAGGACCTCACTGTAATGTGATTGCATCTGTAAGGACTCTAGTTCCAAATAAGGTCACGTTCTGTGGTACCAGAGATAAGGACAGCAGCAAGGTTTCTGGGGGAAATGCAGGTCAGCTCTTAACAGTCCACTCTCTGGCTCTCCAAATTCGTGTCCTCCTTGTGTGCAAAATACCTTCACCCAATGCCCTCCAAAGCACTAACCATCCCAGAATCAACTCAAAATCTGAAATCTCATCTGTCCTCCTCCACTCAAAGACCCAGATCTCACCCAGACCATGGGACCTGAGGACTGCATCCAGAAGCCACAATCTCCTGGTAAAGCTGCCCATCAGGTCCTGACATCACCCTCATTCATCCCAGCAACCGAGGGCCTACAGTTCCCATTGACAGTTTCTCAAAGGAAGTTTGAAGACCACCTCAGAGGACGTTCTTTGGGAGTGGATGAAGAGGGAAGGGGGTCAGAGCCTCCTGCCATTCCCAGGGCACCCAGAACCCAGAGAGTGAGATCTTGGGTGCTTTCTAGTGACAGATTCAAGGCAATTCTTCGACTTTAGGACTTCAGAGTTAACTTAGTTTTTCATTTGTGATTATTATTTTTGTGTGGGGGCCATAGCTTTTCTTTTGACCTATGGCTGTTTTCACTCCCGGTTCTGAAGAACCCTGTTGAGGACTCTGAATGCTCTCAGAGCAGCAGTACTGGGGGACAGTGTGGACACATGGTTTGGTTTCTCCTCTGGCCCGATTCTGCGGCAGCCCCGCTCTGTCCTCCTCAGACTTCAGAGCAATAGATGAATAAGTGGAGAAAGGACCAGGGGGTCAGGAAGGTGGCCACCGAAGAGTGACTTCTCTGGAGGGTGGCTGAGCTAGTGAGTGAGCGTGTTAGTCCAGCTCTGCCTGCAGTCTGGATGGAGCTGAACAGGGGCCAGGGAAGGGGAGGAGGAGCAGAGAGCAGGGACAAAGTGACCAAAGAGGAGATTCAGATGAAGGGAAGTAATTGGGAGGAAAGAGAAGTAACTCTAGAAGACAGGCATGTAAGAAAGGAAAAGGGATGAAGTGGGCATCGAGAAAGGGCACCACCAGGGAAGGAGAGAGGGGAAGGGAAGAGGGAGGGAGGGAGGAAAGGGGAAAGGAAGAAGGGAGGAGTCAGCACACCAGGGCTCCCCCTGCATCTGAAGAAGAGGTGGCTGGTCTGGCTTGTCAAACAGGGTGCTCACTCTTTGGTCCTAGTTTCTGCTCCCAGTGCTACTGGGCTTTGCAAGGAAGGCAGGCTGTCCCCTGGGACCCACTGGAGCCCACTGGAGCCCACAGGAGGGTGGGAGAGGTAAGATGCCACGGGGTCCTGTCCTGAGCTGCTCCTAGCTGCTAGCCTCACCACATGGTGCAAGACGGACCCCAGAACAAAGGAAGGACACAGGCCCACATGTCTGCCGGTGGCCCTGGGCACTTAGCTCATCGCAGTGAACCACACCGCCTCCTCAACCCAGGCTTTCAAAGCCTGCTTCTTTGTTCCTGGCTTTCATGTCTGTAGGAACATGAGCCAGATCTAACTCATCTCCGACAGACAATTCTGACTCACCCCGTGTCAGATTTTTATTAGTGGCTGTGATAGAGTAAGATAGCAATGCTCCAACAAACGGACTATTTCCTCCCACGTGACCTCAACAGTCTTATACATTTTCTTAGCGAAAAAATCTTGTCTCCTTCCATTAAGCTCATAACGTGGTCTAATGTATACATGTGCCTTCGTTAGATGTGAAGCGATACAGAGGTCCTTTTTTTTTTTTTTTAATTTTACAAGGTAAAGTCAGTAAACACATCTAACTTGACGAATACGTCTCTAAAATGTCAATCCAGGCAAAGCTTTTTCTGCCTACAGTTTGGAGCCTACGTGGTGACATTTTTAAAATGCTTTCAGTCCCTCAGTGAGGCTCTTAGAAGCTAGCCAGGGCTTACTACGTGCCAGGCACCGTGTCAGGTGTTGGAGCTAAATGGATGGAGAGCATGGAGGCAGGCTGGGGAGGGACATCCGTGACACAACCACAGCTAGAAATGGAGGCCAGTGCTAGAAAAGAGAGAGCAGGCTGCATGGAGAGTGTGTACCATGGGGCTTGTGAGCTCACGAATAAGTGGGAGTAACTGGAGTGGGGAGACGGGGGAGAGGAAGAGGGTCTTCCCATCAATGGGAATCACCTGTGCTTGGAGGCAGGCGCCATGAGGGGTCTCCACAGGAAGAGGGAGGCAGCGTGGTTGAAGGGCAGAAAGACAGGGCAGAACAGGCATCAGTCATTTGGAAGGGTAGGAAGAGATAAATGGGAGGGTTATGGATGCCTTTGGAGGACTGAGAATTTGTTAGAAGATCAGTGCAGATTTCTATGGAAACAAAGGCCAGGAACTGATAGTTCTTTGAAAGGTCACTCTGGCTGCCTTTTGGCAAAGGGGTTGGTAAAAGGCACCTGCAGGTGTGAACACACCAGGTGGGAGGTGAGTGCAGGAAATCAGGTGAGGGAGCATGGGAACTTGGTCCGGGGGGGGTATATAAGGGAAAATAGCCTTTAATGAGTTCCACAAATTGGCACCAGCTGTAGCTTCATTACAGTGCTGGAAGGGGTAGGTGGGTGTGTCCTGGAGGTTACAGAAATTACATGAGAAAGGGAAGTCTTTTTAGATCTTTTTTTCCAACTAGAGGAATTCTCACCTTATTGATAGAATTCCAGAGTGGGAACGGATGGACATGAGGACATCTTTGAAATGTCTGAATATGTTCTTTGACATCTTTGCAAGTGACGAGGAGACCTTGACCTTAGGAGGCCTCGGCCTTCTTTGTAGCCAAAAAAGATTTCACCTACAGATTTGGGTTCTCCCTTTTAAAGTAAAGAAGACAGTCATTCCAAAGGACACCTCCTATCATTTTACCCTCTCATCATACCTCACATGCTGGGATCTCCAAGACCCTCTGTTGCAGGTTGTGAGTATCCACTTTGGCCGGGCTGGTCTTGCCAAGAACACCACCACAGGAAATTTAGAGCCTGTAGTGCTATTAATAACATCATCTAAGACTGTCTTTGCTGCCCTCATGGCCTCTTCCCACCATGACTCACTGAAGCTTTTTACACGTTGTATCCATTAAGCTATAGTTCCCAAAGCTCATCTTCTCTAGTGCCATTAATTTTTAGGGGACCAGGCAAACCTTAAACTTCTCCCCCTTAATTGGATCCCTGTGCCCCCACAATCTCTTTGAATGCCTTTCACCATGATCCTTGAATGAGCTCTGAGACCACTGCTGGTACCTAACACTTCTTGGCACCTTATCTCTTAGGTTCTTGGAAGAGGAGGTGGCTATGGAGGTGAGTGGGGATGGGAGTGGGAGGATTTCCCCTTCACTTCACTTCCTTTTTTGTTTTTTCAAATAATGGGTTTTGAGGGGGAGGGAAAGGTTAACCAGACAATTTATTTTCCACCTCCCATTGATAAAATGTTTACCACTCCCCATTGGAAGAATTTAGGTCTTTCTTTAGAATCTCCAGGAAAATCTCCCAAACCCAGGCCACCACCATGTGGATTCAGCCATCTTCTGATTCACCTCCAGATTGTCTCCTCCTAACTGCTCAAGCCACAGGTTAAGGGCGAAATGTTCAATGCCCAAACAATTAAGTGGGGAACACGTTTATCTAAGCAATTGCATGCAGCTCTGTATCTGCATACAGGGGGTCTCTCCCAAGCCTTTCCAACCTCAGCAAAACAAGAAAAAGCCCCAGCGACCTGGGGGTATATATCATTCATTCATTCCTGTGTTCAACACTCATGGTGGATCCCCACCGAGACAGTGGGAGAGCAATGACGGGAGAAATCCTGGAAGTTGAAGTCTGAGGAGGACTTCAAATTCAAGTCAGAGATGAAAGAAACATCTGGACTCGGTCCTCAGGTACACGCAGTATTCTGAACTGAGGCTAGAACCAGAGACCATTCTAATGAGAGGCCTCCACAGGTGGGCTCTCACAGGTGGGCTCCAACTCAGTTTCCTGTATATTCATTCATGAAATCGCTCTGCGGGTCAACATGCAGAACAAAACCATTTAATAAAAGTGACAATGAGGAGAGGAAAGGGACGCCAGAAGGCATGTGAATGTGGAGAGAGGAAGAGCCAGGGTGGAAAAACAGAGAATCCCTCCCTGCGCTCCTTGCTGCCAGGGTCTGAGGGACTAGTTTCCACCTGGGATCCCAAGTCCAGAACAAAAGCGGCGGGGCCATGGCGGGAGACGAGGGAAGGGGGACATTGGCACGCGCGCATGGGGGTACCCAACGCTGGGGTCTAGTGCGCCCGCTGGCGGGGCGCACCTCGGGCGGCGCCATCCCCGGCCCGATCCCGTGGGGACCCTGGTGCGGCGCGGCGTCCGGGGTGGTCCCGGTGCCCCAGGGGTCGCGGGAGGCTGGGTCCCCACACCCCTGCGAGCTCGAGGCCCGCGCTTTCTGCTCCAGGTGAGGGCGCGCGCGGTTTCAATTTACCTGCATGCAGAGGGTCATCTGGAGAAGCCATGGGGCTGGGAGGGGCAGCGCGGCTCCGGGGCTGGACTGGAGCGCAGGAGCGCATGGGCGGCCAGACCTGTGGGTCCTCCAGTCCCTACTGGGGCGCATCACAGCACCTCCACACTGCACACTCCTCATCCGCCAGCCCCTCCACCTCCTCCCAGACTCTCCACCACGTCCTCCGCGAGCTCACTTCCCGCTTCGGCAATTAGCAAAGCCCCTTCTCCGGGCAGCCCCCGCCCCCGCCCCCCTCCTTCCTGAGGCGGAGGCCCGGGCCTGGGCACGAGGTGAAGCCCCGGGGGTCTGGGAGTGTGGCCAGTGCCAGCGCTCAGCGGCCTCCTAGACTGGCCCCCCGAGCAGGTGTCTGCGCGATGCCTGGCTGCAAAAAGATCATCAGCCCTAAACCTGGCTGCACTCTCGGGTCACTTCGCTGGCTTCCTGATTGTGCCCAAAGCCTGGAACCAGCTTTCCCAGCACAGACCATTGAAGAAATACAAGGCCCAGAGAAGAAGGTCCTGCTGGGTGTCTGAAGAAAGTACAACCTTTTAGATGAAGCTTTCTGGGGAATTTGTTAGCGGTTTTGTCTCCTTCTGATAGGAAGGGAAATTTTATTTTTAAAGATTTTATTTATTTATTTCATAGAGATCACAAGTAGGAAGGGAGGCAGGCAGAGAGAGAGGAAGAAACAGGCTCCCTGCTGAGGAGTGAGCCTGATGTGAGGCTCGATCCCAGGACCCTGGAATCATGACCTGAGCCGAAGGCAGAGGCTTTAACTCACTCTGCCACCCAGGTGCCCAAGGGAAAAATTTTTTAAAGGTTTTATTTATTTATTTGACAGACAGAGATCACAAGTAGGCAGAGAGCAGGCAGAGAGAGAAGTGGAAGCAGGCTCCCTGCTGAGCAGAGAGCCAGACATGGGGCTCAATCCCAGGGCCCTATGATCATGACCTGAGCCGAATGCAAAGGCCCAGTGAGCCAAACTCACTGAGCCACTCGGGTGCCCCAGGAAGGGAAATTTTTTTAAGAGTATTTTCTCTTTGAATCTATTTTGAGGTTTGGTTTGTGGTTCTTTCTGACTTCTCATGAAGATGGAATTACTTCTGAGGTTGGTTGTCAGGAACCGCATATCAAATCGAGCTATCTTGTTAGCAAGAAATAAATAAATAATAAAAGCTCAAGTGTTGGTATAAAGCTATTATGCTTTTCAAAACCCCGAACTATAATTCATGTATCGTGGTCATTCTTTATCATATCAAACAGGAGAGAGGTGGCACAAACGCACTTTCAGGTTAATTTTTTTACAAGGAAGATTGACTAATGAACCTACTTTGTTATTCCCTTTCATTCAATTTCCCTGTACCTCCTTTTCTATGCATTGTAATGGTAAACCATCATTATTTTTATTGTTGGCACGTGAGAATTAGAGATCAATGCCCCAAAGTGAAAGCAGAAGGCAAGTTTATTAAAGCAACAGCACACTCTCTAAGGGAGAGCAGGTGGTATTCCATGAGGTGGAGCTGGCCCTTTGTTTTGGGATTGGATATTTCTTGGTCTTTTTGAAGTGGGAGGACATTCAACATGCAGTGGATTGATCTCTAATGGAGGCTGCTTCCAATCATTTGGGGGACTCCTACCACAGGTTGGGAAGAGGAGTTGTTGTTGTCATTTTTATTTTATTTTTTTCAGGGTTCCAAAATTCACTGTTTATGCACCACACCCAGTGCTCCACGCAATATGTGCCCTCCATAACTCCCATTAACAGGCTTACCCAACCCTCTGCCCCCTCCCCTCAAAAACTCTCAGTTTGTTTCTCAGAGTCTCTCATGGTTTGTCTCCCCCTCCAATTCCCCCCCACTCACTTCTCCTCTTGATCACCCAGTGTCTTCTGTGTTATTCTTTATGCTCCGCAATTAAGTGAAACCATATGAAAATTGACAATCTCTGCTTGAATTATTCCACTCAGGATTATCTCCTCCAGTCCCGTCCATGTTGATACAAAAGTTGGGTATCCTTCCTTTCAGAAGGAAGCATAATACTCCATTGTAAAAATGGATCATATCTTCTTTATCCGTTCATCCATTGAAGGTCATCTTGGTTCTTTCCAAAGTTTAATGACTGTGGCCATTGCTGCTATAAACATTAGGGTACAGATGTCCCTTCTTTTCACTACATCTGTATCTTAGGGGTAAATACTCAGTAGTGCAATTGCAGGGTCATAGGGTAGCTCTAATTTTAATTTCTTAAGGAGTCTCCACACTGTATCCCAAAGTAGCTGCACCAACTGGCATTCTCACCAATAGTGTAAGAGGGTTCCCCATTCTCCACATCCTCTCCAACACTTGTTGTTTATTGCCTTGTTAATTGTAAGGTGGTATCCCAATGTGCTTTTGATTTGAATCTCCCTGATGGCTAATGATGATGAACATTTTCTCATGCATCTGTTTGCCATTTGTATGTCTTCTTTGGAGAAGTGTCTGTTCATGTCTTCTGCCCATTTTTTTGACATGATTATCTGTTTTGTGTGTGTTGAGTTTGAGGAGTTCTTTATAGATCTTGGATATCAGCCCTTTATCTGTAATGTCATTTGTGAAAATCTTCTCCCATTCCGTGGGTTGTCCCTTCATTTTGTTGACTGTTTCCTTTGCTGTGCAGAAACTTTTGATCTTGATGAAGTCCCAAAAGTTCATTTTTGCTTTTGTTTCCTTTGTCTTTGGGGACATGTCTTGAAAGAATTTGCTGTGGCCAGTGTCCAAGAGGTTACTGCCTATGTTCTTCTCTAGGATTTTGATAGATTCCTGCCTCACGTTGAGGTCTTTTGTTCATTTCGAATTTATCTTTATGTATGGTATAAGAGAATGGTTGAGTGTCATTCTTCCATACATAGCTGTCCAATTTTTCCAGCACCATTGATTGAAGAGGCTGTCTTTTTTCCACTGTATAATTTTCTCTGCTTTGTCAAAGGTTTTTTGACCATAGAGTTGATGGTCCATATCTGGGCACTCTACTCTGTTCCACTGGTCTGCATGTCTGTTTTTATGCCAGTGTCATGCTGTCTTGGTGAACACAGCTTTGTAGTAAAGCTTGAAATTAGGCAACATGAAGCCCCCAGTTTTGCTTTTTCTTTTTCAACATTCCCTTATCATTTCAGGGTCTCTTCTGGTTCCATACAAATTATTTGGAATTGTTTGTTGTTGTTCGTTCCAGCTCTTTGAAAAGTTCCAGTGGAATTTTGATCAGGATAGCACTGAAAGTATAGATGGCTCTAGGCAGTATAGACATTTTCACAATGTTTATTCTTCCAATCCATGCATGTGGAATGATCTTCATTCTTTTTGTGTCTTCTTCAGTTTCTTTCATGAGTATTCTGTAGTTCCCCAAGTACATTTACCTCTTTGGTTACGTTTATTCCAAGGTATTTTATGGTTCTTGGTGCTATAGGAAATGGAATCAATTCTCTAATTTCCCTTTCTATGGAAATCAACTGATTTCTGTACATTAATTATGTATCCTGCCACATTACTGAATTGCTGTTATGACTTCTAGTAGCGGGGGGGGGGGGGGGTGGAGTCTTTTGGGTTTTCTATATAAAGTATCATGTCATCTGCAAAGAGAGAGAGTTTGACTTATTTTTTGCCAATTCGAATACCTTTTATTTCTTTGTGTGTGTCTGATTGTAGTTTCTAGGACTTTTAGTACTGTGTTGAATAACAGGGTTTAGAGTGGACATCCTTGTCGTGTTCCTGATTTCAGTTGGTAGGCTGTCAGCTTTTTTCCCGTTTGAGGATGATATTCACTGTGGGTTTTTCATAGATAGATTTTATGAAGTTGAGGAATGTTCCCTGTATCCCTGTACTTTGAAGTGTTTTAATCAGGAGTGGATGCTGTATCTTGCCAAATGCTTTTTCTGCATCAATTGAGAGGACCATGTGGTTATTCTCTCTTCTTTTATTGATTTGTTCTATCACATTTACTGATTTGTGAATGTTGAACTACCCTTGTATCCCATGGATAAATCCCACCTGGTCATGGTGGATAATCTTTTTAGTGTACTGTTGGATCCTATTAGCTAGGATCTTGTTGAGAATCTTGGCATCCATATTCATCAGGGGTATTGGTCTGAAATTCTCCTTTGGGAGGGTGTCTTTGCCTGGTTTGGCCTTCTGTTTCTATTTTTGGAAGCAGCTTCAGAAGAATAGGTGTTATTTCTTCTTTGAAAGTTTAGTAGGATTCTCCAGGGAATTCACCAGGTCCTGGGCTCTTGTTTTTTGGGAGGTCTTTGATGACTGCTTCGATCTCCTAACTAGATATTGGTCTATTCAGGTTGTCAATTTCTTCCTGATTCAGTTTTGGAAGTTTATAGGTTCCTAGGAATGCATCTATTTTGTCTAGGTTGCCTAACTTATTGTCATATAACTGTTACAACTGTTGATAATAATTTCTGATGATTGTTTCTATTTCCTTGCTATTAGTCATGATCTTTCCCTTTTCATTCATAACTTTATTAATTTGGGTATTCTCTCTCTTCCTTTGGATTAGTTTGGCCAGTAGTTTATCAATCTTATTGATTCTTTCAAAATTCAGCTTCTAGTTTCATTGATGTGTTCTACTGTATCTCTAGTTTCTATCTCATTGATCTCTGCTTTAATCTTGATTATTTCCCTTCTTGCATGTGGGTTTGGCTTAATTTGTTGTTGATTCTCCTGGTCTTTAAGGTGTAAAGAGAGCTGGTTTATTCTGGAGTTTTCAATTTTTTTGAGGGAGCCTGGTGGGAAGAGTTGTTTTTTACCTTAAAAGGTTTGTTCTGGAACCATCATGGCAACTCTTTTCCATGGGGATGGCAATGCAAATGCATTATGAAAGATCTAGGGGTTACTCTGGGGTAGAGGTAGAAGAGGAGAGAACATTTTTAGTACCAGTGTCTCCTGGTTTATTAGGCCCAGGGTCTCAGAAGTCACAAAGTCG
The DNA here is from genome assembly GCF_011764305.1 of Mustela putorius furo. Classification (NCBI taxonomy): domain Eukaryota; kingdom Metazoa; phylum Chordata; class Mammalia; order Carnivora; family Mustelidae; genus Mustela; species Mustela putorius. The sequence continues at coordinate 102,864 of NW_025421352.1, forward strand.
GGAGGTTGTGCCCTCAGTCTTCTAATGTGTAACCCATTTTTTCACCATCCTTGCCTCTAACTCATCTCTCACTGCCCACACATTCAGATATAGGGGAATATTGATTGACAAAATATTAATTACCAAATAACAGTAGTTGGAGAATAAGAAAAATGCAGGCACCTGATTATATAATATTACTTAAATAAAATATGTTTTTATTAGTGCTATTAGAAGTAAATTCCCCAATACTTTAATCACACAGAATGATGGAATCCTAGATTTTTTTTTCTTGTATTTACTAAGAAAATGATCATGCCTCAAGTATATTAAAATGGAATAGGGAAAATTAAAAATTGTTTTAAGTTGATTTGCGTGTGTTGTGCGTATGTGAGAGAGAAAGTGAGAGAGAAAGAGAAAGACCGAGAAAAAAGAGAAAGGGAAAGACAGAGAGGGTGGCTGCAGTGAATTGATGAGTTGCAGGATAGATTTTAAAGTTTTGTCTTTTGCTTTCTACATTTCCTTTTCCTTAGGTTCAAGAGAACAATCAGTAATATCTCAGATGCTGCTGGTAACATCAGCAGAAAGAGTGAGAGGTTCCCAGAAAATTAAAGATGAGATATAGTTTTCCTGACATAAGAAAAGTCATTTTTTGTCCCAGCTATTTTCAATGATCTATACCCCACCTGTGTACTTGCCCAAGCACATTTCTTCCAAAACTTCATGGGAGGTTCTTACAAAGAAATGCAAAAACCTCACTAGTTAAGGATTTTGAGGGAACAAGGCAATGGGAAAACTAACAGTCACCACCAGACCAGGAAATAGCCTAAGCTATTGAGACAATAAATTAGTGGTAAAACTCCTAGTGCTATTTCAAAAGTAATCAAGGCCTTGAATTCCTTGTCCCAGAAAATGAGCCCAAGACCCCATCTAGTTTATATCTGCTCTTGAAGCCTGCAGAGTCCCTTTCCCTTGTCCAACAGTTACCTCTGCTTTACTCTAACGTTGAAGTTTCTGCCCTCGGTGGAATACAAGCTTTATTCAGGTGAACATGCAATACATATTGCACAAATACATATGTGGATGTGCATGCATCCACAACCTTATGACCAACCATACACGGGATAATAAAACTCTCCCTTCTGAGTATTCATCTTAAATACTAAATAAAAATCTCTCTCCTGTTCAAACAGTCAATGCATTGGAACTTATTCCCTGTGATCTCCTTGTATGTTGTAAACAAAGATTCCTTTCTTTGACAACTCCATCTGTTTCTGTGATTCACCAAAGACTGACCTCAGTTAGTTCAGTTACTGTAATGGCTTTCACTACTCTGATTCTACCTCTGCAAGTCTCCAAATTTAACTTTTTTTCTCCCAATTCCGCATGTTCTTGTCTTTAAACTGCAACTCTGAACAGATGATTTGCTTGTTTAAAAAAAAAATCAAGAAAAGGGAGTAGTAGACAACATTGTTACTTTGAACTTCCTGCCCTAAGGGGCTCTCCTGTTGTTTCTCTTTGACTTCCTGGACTAAAACGACAGAAATTTGGCAATACATCACTCCCCAATCCAGATTACTGACAGAACAGTTTAGACTCTTAGAAAAATATTAGTTTAAAAGATCACATAATTAAATACTTAAGCATGTAGTGTAACATAGTGGTTTACAAGAAATATATTTTGGTCATCTGAATATTTGGTTTTCAACCATGGCTACTGACTCACAGCTCCTAAAACTCTTGGACTTTCCTGTGATAAGGGTGAGAGAGGTGTGTTTTGTTATGTTAATGAAGTGACCTTCAGACCTCACTCAAGGCAAGGGCTGTTTGCCTGAAGGACCAACCACTTGTTGAAAGCCTTCATAACTTTTTGCCCCAACATGCCTCCCCTTCCCCCCAATTCAGAATTATCTGGGGAGGGAAGAGGAGCTGGAGATTAGATCAGCAAATGACAATGATTTAGTCAGTCATGACTATGTCATGAAGCCTCCACAGAAAACCTGAAAAGACTGGGTTCAGAAAGCTTTTAGTTTGTTAAATGTATGAAAAGGCAGGAAGAGTGGCAGTCTTACAGAAGGTAATAGAAGCTCTGTGCCCATTCTCCATACCTTGCCCTGTGCACTTCTTTATCTATCTATTGATTTAAATTTCTATTATATCTTTTAATAAGCTGGCAAACATAAATTAAGTATTTTTCTGAGTTTTGTGAGTCCCTGTAGCAAACTAAAAGAATGTAAGAAGTAGGCCACTGGGACCTCCAACCTGTAGTTCCTCAGTCACAAGCACAGGTAATAACCTGGGGCCTACAGTGAGACTGGCATCTGAGGTGGGGTTGGAGATAGTCTTGAAGGACTGATCCCGTAACTGATGAAATCTTACGCTATGTTCAGGTAGATAGTGTCAGAATTTAGTTGAATTCTTGGAGATCCTGCTGTTGTCTGAAAATTATTTGGCATTGTTGGTATGATGTCCTAAAACCCAAAAATACATAGCTACCTCAAAATAAGAATAAGGTTGACAGCTTATATATAATAAGTGAGTATATCAGGGATTTAAAATATACCCAATAAATAATATAAGGAAATAAGGAAAGAGTTTGAAATAAAAACAAGAATAAGAACCTAGTGGTACTAATAGATTAAATATATGTAGTCTAGTTGAATTAAGAATACAATGGATAGAATACGTAATGGATTCAATAGAGATAAGAAGTCACTTAAGGATATAGTCATCTGGATACCAGCAACGCATTAAAATGATCATATAAAAAAGAGGTGTAAGATGTAGGTGATGTGTGTTGAACAAAAGCTAGAGAAAAAATTAGATTTCCTTACTACTCATAGCCTGTTGACAAGTCCTTGATGTTCCTCTGGGGACTCAGCTGCTTCAATGTGGACACGTCCACTCAGGGCAAAAAGCATTCTTAGTCCACCCCCCAGGATACTGAAAATCTACTTTCACATGTAAAAATTACTTTGGAAACTTATTTATCTCTACTTCCCACCCCTGCCCTCAAGATATACATTGGCAATCATCTCCCAAGCATATACCCACTGATACACATCAGAAGAGTCTCTTCCCTAAGTTTTTACTAAACAGTAATAAATGACCTTTCCCTAAAAATAGCTAGCCCCCTCAAGGTCCTGGAAACCTTGTTTATAAAATACTTTGGAGGCTTGTGCTATCCCTAACCTCCTCCTAAATTGAAAGTATATAATCAGCCACTCTTCATGACCCCCCCCTCTACTCCAAATAAATAAATATTTTTTAAATAAAATAAAATAAATGACTTTTTTTTAAATGAAAGAAGAAAAAGGAATGAAATATTTGAATATTAATGTACATCTATTTCTCAAGCATAAAATAGTCAAGACACTGGATTAAAACTTACATACAAGAAAAGAAAGAAAATATTCATAACTATAGTTGACTCTATGAATCCCACACTAGGGCATACATACCAAAGACAAAAAAAAAATCATAAGTGTTAGAGAGGAAAAAAGAATTCATTAATAAAGAAACAAGAATCAGACTAACAGAAAATTTTTAAATAGCATCAGATATAAAAAAGAATGAAGTAATAGCTTTATTATCTTGAAAAAAATAATCACAAATGTAAACTTTTTTTTTTAAAGATTTATTTATTTATTTGACAGACAGAGATCACAAGTAGGCAGAGAGGCAGACAGAGAGAGAGGAGGAAGCAGGCTCCCCACTGAGCAGAGAGCCCGATGTGGGGCTTGATCCCAGGACCCTGGGATCGTGACCTGAGCCGAAAGCAGAAAACCCACTGAGCCACCCAGGCGCCCCAAATGTAAACTTTTAGATCCTTATAAAATGTCATTGGAATAGGAAGGCATAATAAAAAAAATATTTTCAGGAATACAGACCACAGATAATTTGCCTTAATTTGTGTAGGCAGCACTTAAATACTAATATTATTTTAACAATTAAAATGTACTCTATGACCTATGGGGTGGGGGAAAAGAGGATGACCAAGTCATCTTGAAATAATTCAGTTTTATGAAAAAAGTAAAAAGATCGAAAAAAAAGACTTGAAGAAAAGAGAGATAAAAATGTATGCATAATAAAAAATAAATAAATAAATAAACAACTGGTGTGCCTGGGTGACTTAGTCGGTTCAAGTGTCTGCCTTCAGCTCAGGTCATGATCCCAGGGTCCTGGTATTGAGCCCTGCATCAGGCTCCCTGCTCAGTGGAAAGTCTGCTTCTCCCTCCCATTGAGAAAAAAAATTTGACTTATTTATTTGAGAGAGATAATCTTTAAATTTTACTTATTTATTTGAGAGAGAGTGAGAAAAGAAAAACATGCACACAGCAGGGAGAATAACAGAGGGAGAGGGAGAAGCACCCCACTGAGCAGGGAACCCCCTGCGGGGCTCTATCCCCGGACCCGGGTATTATCACCTGAGTTATAGTTAGAAACTTAACTGACTGAGCCACTCAGGTACCCCAATGAATACAATCTTTAAAATAATAATAATAATAATAAAGAAATAATATTTCAGATAGTATGATTTTTTTAATGTACGACTTGGTATAAAAACAGGATGACATATTTGTCTAATTATAGTAAAAGACTTTGATAAGTTTAGATGCAGTAGTACATAAAAAATTTAACTTCTTTCATTAACTGATAATTTAATTAGATTAAATTAAGAGACATCAAAATTTAGAGAATCTAATAGTCCTGATCTATTAATAAACGTAGCGATCCTGACCCCAAAACAATAGTCTTCAGTAAGTATATAAGCATAAGTTGAACATTTACACAAACAGGCCATTATTTAGGCCAGAAGTATATGCCAATTAATTCCTAGAGTTAAATATCGGGTTATATTTTCCAAGAGTAAGGCAATAAAATTAGAAAACAATGACCAAATTATTAAATTCATATAATTGGAAGTTAACTTCATACCTAAAAAGAAATAGTACAGCTAATTCAGAAATTTTTAGAATTACAGTACTTTGGTAATATCAACTCTCAAAATGAGTAACGGACAGGTGGGGCTAGGGAGGAAGAGATCCATAGGGAACTTTGTGAACAGGCTCTCAGAAATCCCCAAAATGTGGTGTGGGAAAACCAGAGTAAAGAGATAAATTGGACCACCCTGCCCCAGGGAAGAGCACCCTGATCTAGGCATGTGGGATGGAGGACCACCCTGCCCTAGGTGTATGGGGTGGGTCATGTGTGGTGGGTGTCTCTATGATAATCACCTGTAACCAAAAAAGAATAATCAGACCCTAAAAAGGAGGTAAGCCACTGAAGGAGTTATTGATAGAGATGTTAAAAGGATTAAAGTTGCCTGGTTACCTTTTTATAAAAAATAAACCCTGCAGGCACTCATTGTTAAACTGTGTGGGGACCTCTCTTAGTTGTGAGAGCTTTTTCTATATATTCACTTGATAAACTTCTGTCACTTACTCACTCTCCATTGCCCACGAGATTCCTTCTTTGACTCCAAGAGACAAGAACCTAGCTCTCCCACATCATTCCCTAGAGTTAAGTATCAGGCTATATTTTCCAATGATAAGGGCAATACAACTAGAATATAATGACCAAAATATTAAGTCCATGTAACTGGAAGTTAACTTGATACCTAAAAAGAAATAATACAGCTAATTCAGAAATATTTAGAATTACTGTACTATGGTAATATCATTTGTGAAAATAAGTGACAATAATTAAAGGTATGAAGGAAATCTAAAGGTTTAATTGTATTAATTCAAAAGAAAAAACAAAACAATACAACAAAAACACCAAAGCATAAAAAACAAAAAAAAACAAAAAGAATATAAAGGCAAAACCTAAGAATGACAGCAGTAATAACAAAATGTTATAGAAACAGACAAATTTTTGGAATAGATTAATAAAAAAGATTTGACCAATGAGTACTGGTCAGGAATACTCAGAGATGATGAAGATAAAATAAAATACTAAATGAAATGTATATAAAAACTAAATTATAGACCTAAGAGACTGATTAAAAATGCTTCTAGAAAAAGAGTCTAATTTTAAGACAATAAAATTAATAGCACCATAGAGAAAACTGTATTTGTGACATAGGGGATCAATTAGAGATGATAAAGTATTTCCTTAAATATCAAAGATAACAATTAGACTCAGTGGCTCAGTCAGCTAGGCCTCTGCCTTCACCAGAGATCATGATCACAAGGCCCTGAGACTGAGCTTGACTCCCTGCTTGGTGGGGAACCTGCTTCTTCTTCTCCCTCTCCCTCTGCAGCTTCCCCTGCTTGTGCTTGTTCTCTCTCTCTCTCTCTCTAAATAAAATTTTAAAAGTTAAAAAAATTAAGAAATAAGCATCAAAGATTAATCCATAAGGTAAAAATATTTATTAAAGTGATTAATTAATTTATATTAAAATTAAATATTTCCTTGAAATTAAGTACAGTGTGGAGAAAAAGTTAATAGACAACTGACATAGGAATGAACAATACTTAAAATATTTAAAACTGACAAGGAATTATTAGATTTAGACTCCATGATGATCTCTATGTATGTGCATATAAAACACCTTAAAATACTTTGTAGGAATGTGCTACAGGAAATTAAAGAGACAGGGAGATAAAGGGGGAAAAAAATAGCTCAACTTGAAATGACTAGTTGGTTGCCACTGTGTTTTATTTACATTTTCCACCACTTTTTTGGTCAATGAAATTATTTTACATGTATCTATTATTATCTTGTAGGGACATGTTATACTAATATCATTATTAATGAAGTTGAGAATAAGAATATGATGCCTTCATTTCATCATAATTGTTAAAAATGATCCCTGAAGCTGGTAAATGCAGGAAACCAGAAACAGAAATAATAATTAGCACCAGTTCAAAAGCTTGTCCACCTGGAACCCGTAAGAAAATCCAACTAGATCCTGAAAATAATGAGTGATTTGAGGAAAAATGGACAGGGATATAGATTTCCAGGTGCTTTTTACTTATAATGGCAATAGCAACTTAGACAATGTAATGGAAAAAGATCTATTAATTGGCAGTAGGAAAATTATTTAAAAAATATAAACCATAAGCCAATGAACTTGGGAAAATTATGAAGAATCTACATAAGCATAAAAAGAAACAATATGAATTTGCCAAGGCACATTCACATTTTTAAAAATAAGTTGAAAGGGGAACAATATGCCATAATACATATATCAATGTTTTTCATAGAAGTTTAGTATAAAAAATAAACATTTTAAATAATTAATTTGGAAAATGATATCACATATCTGAAAAACTTGGAAGAAGAAATGGATAACCATGACTAAACAAATGTAGCAGAAAAATGATTTACAAAAATAGATAAAGGCTATTCGAAAATGCAGTGAATATTGGCCAAAGCTTAGAAAAAAAATCGATAAAATATAAAATGTAAAATGAATTCATAAGTGAAAAATAGAATCCTATTAAATCTAATTTGGAAAGAACTCATAATTTTTTTTGCCTGAATCTGCTCTGCCTTTCATTAGGTGGGACACTGACCAAGCCCACTCAGCTCCTCTCTCATGCCCAGTAATAGTAAAGTCAGGGACATTAATTACTTCTGGGATGAATTTTAACCACTGTGGATAGGATGCAGAAGCCAGTGGGTTAAACAGAGTCTTTCTTGTTTCAGGAAAATAATTCTGAGATGTTTTCTGTGCATTAGGATTGATGCTCAGTTGTCTACAATCATAATCCACTCAGTCTGAACTCATATATGTTTCTCCTGGACCACTTAGCTCTTCTCATTCTCTCCTCTTCCACGTGATCAAATCCCAAAATAATTATTTAGGTTGTGTATGCAAGTCCTGATTTTGAAGGGAAACTCAGTGTTTACAGAAAGAGATGGAAAATAAAGATACAGGGAAAAAAAATGGGTGCACTTGGGTGACTCAATTAGATAAGCATCTGACTCTTGATTTTCAGCTCAGGTTGTTATCTCAGGGTGATGAGATGAAGCCCCTATAGGCTCTGTGCTGGGCAAGGAGGTTGCTTAAGATTCTCTCTTCTTATCCCTTTCCTTCCACCCCTCACCTCCCATGCTGTCTTTCTCTTAAATAATAAGCACTGCTGGACTATCTTAGATTCTGTACCTTCTCTCCAGCCATGAACCTATCACTGTCTTTAACTCTTGAAAACTTCATTAGACAAATTAACGTGGTGAAGGAAGCAATATGAGAAAGCCTATTAATCTGATGAGCATGGAACTGAACAAACCCTATAGATACTTTCCCTTTGACTTCTAGCCTATCAATACCTACAGTGAGTCACATACACTCAAGATTATTGTTTTTATTGTATACTTCATATATTCATTAATTTTTGACTCGTTATCATTTTGTTGAAGTGTTAAACTATTGACTCGTTATCATTTTGTTGAAGTGTTAAACTATGGTAATAAACAAACTTTTAATTAACTTTTCCTCCTATGATACAAATATAACTTGCACTTGAACTTTAGCTAATATTATGTTCTAAAATTGTCAAAACAAAATGATCAAGGTTTCTAGATTATTTACTGTATTTTCTACTATATAATATTGTTCTATCTCTTCTGTATAAAGAAAATGAATGCTTGGGGCTCTTGGGTGGCTCAGTGCGTTAAAGCCTCTGCCTTCTGCTCAGGTCATGATCCCAGAGTCCTGGGATAGAGCCCCACATCAGGCTCTCTGCTCAGCAGGGACCCTGCTTCCCTTCCTTTCTCTCTGCCTGCCTCTCTGTCTACTTGAGATCTCTGTCTGTCAAATAAATAAATAAAATCTTAAAAAAAAAGAAAATGAATGCTTGTTAACTAAATGAATGCTTTTACTGAACAAATTAAATATGGCCTAGTAGCATTTTATTTTATCATGCTTTACATAGTAAAATATAATATTATATCACTGGTCTACAAATAATCTACTCACATAGTCATTTGGAAGCTTTTAGCAAAAGAATTCTTCCTCTGATTGTAGTATAAAAGCCACAGAAATATACAGAAGACTCCTAGTATAGAAAGTTTAAGTCAAGTTATCGTGATGCCTTGAGTAGAACCTGACCTATGTATGTCCTGGAATGCACTTAGTAACTGTTACAATGTGATAGGATTAATAGTAATATATAAGTTTCATTTACTTCACAAAGGAGATATAAATTTGAGAATAAAATATTTGATGGAATCTATAAAGTTATATCTATTGTAACAATGTGGTGAGAATTAAGATGTTATTTGAAAAAATGTTTCACTGCACACAGACACATATTCAATGGGTTTGTATATATTAAACAGCTTATTTATTAGTAAATAAATGCATTGTCAGTAAAATCC
>NW_025421353.1:0-130044 GCF_011764305.1 Mustela putorius furo
TTAAGCTCAGGGCCAGGATCAGGTATATGGTCAGGGTCTGGTATAGGCAAATTTCAGGGTTAGGCTTATGATCATAGTCATGGTATAGGGTCTGGGTTATTGTTAAAGTTTAGGGTAGTGTTAGGGTTAGCGTTTGGTTGATGGTTAGGGTTAGAACTTGTTAGGATCAGGGTCTGTTGTAGGGTTAGGGGTACTCTTAATGTTAGGGTTTTCAGCGCATAGGGATTCGGGGGATGGCCATGTTAGTTTTCAGGGTCAGGGTTACATTTAAGGTTAGAGTTAGGGTCAGGCTCACAGTCAGGGTCAGGTTGTTGTTCAGGTCCATTGTCGGAGTCACTGTTAGGGTCAGGGTTAGGTTTATGGTCATGGTCTGGGTCAGGGTCAGGGTGACGTTTTTTAGCGCAGTTGTCAGGTTTACGGTCAGGTTCAGGTATTGGTTTTTTAAAGTCCACATTCGGGTCAGGGACAGGATTGTGTAGTGGTCAGTGTTAGTGTCATGGTTAGGATTAGGGTCAGGGTCAGATCAGGTGAAGTTTTTCAGGGCCAGGTTCAGGTTTAGGGTCAGGCTTTGGCTTTAGGGTCAATGTTCGGTTCAGTGTTACAGTTAGGTTTTTGGTGGCGGTAGTGTTTGGGATTGGGGTTAGGGGTTAGAGTTAGAGTTAGAAGTAGGGTTATGGTTAGGTTTAGGTTTTAGTCAGCGTAAGGTCAGGGTTAGGGTTGGCCTAGGGTAGGAGTTAGTGTTAGGGTCAGGGTCAGCGTTAGGTTTAGGTTTAGGGACTGTCTTAGGGTCATGGTTAGAGTTACCTTTAGGTTTAGGGTTAGGGTCAGGTTCACAGTCACGTCAGGGATTAGGGTTAGGGGTCAGCTTTAGGGTCAGCATCAGGGTGACGATTAGGGTCAGGGTCATGGGTCAGGGTTAGGGTATGAGTCTAGGTTACGGTAATTTCAATGTTAGGTTTAGCTTCAGGGTCCACATCAGGGACATTGTCAGGCTTAGGTTTAGGTTTAGGATTCAGGTCAGTATCACAGACAGGGTCAGGTTCAGGTTCAGGGTCCAGGGTTTGGTTTAGGGTTTGGGGGCAGGCTCACAGTCAGTGTCAGGGTCTGGGTTAGTGGTTACTGTTAGGGTTAGCCCCGCTCCTGGGTCATGGACCCCATCCGTTCAGGGTCTCAGGATAAACCCTGGGCAGAAAGGTGTAGACCCTCCACCCGATCCCCACTTAACCAGCCTTAAAATGGTGTGTGAACATAACTTGCCCACCAGACATCTATACCCTCATCAGCCTCATCCTGCTTGGGGGCATCTCCACCCACAATGGCATGGCCAGGTCCTCTTTACACACAGAAAAACACAGACACCCAGAGGCACACAAAACACACACACACACACACTCACACACACACACACACAGAGGACGGGGAGGGAGACCTAGGGCTACACCGGTCGATCAGAAGGTGTGTGGACTCTCTGACTCTGAGTCTCCTGGTGTCATCTTTTGATTTTAGTTGCCAAAGGTCCAGAGGCGTTGGTGAATCCTGATATGACCGGCCAGGGAGGGGACGTGTCTGGCGGGCGAGCTCTCTTCTCCCTAACATCCTCTCGGCTTCAGTACAGCAGAAGAACATGTCGCTTCCTTTAGGATGTGCCTAGAAATGAGCTGGGGCAGGGGGGTTTTCTCTGTAATGGGGTAGCCTGGATACGTGGGTTCCAATCCGGTTGGGCTCTGTCGTCAGGGAAGTGAGGTCACCACTGCCTGGGGGCTCCTTACCGAACTTCCTGCTGTACCAGAGCTCCCTGAGCTGCCGGTCCCCAAGCTGCTCAGGCTCACACTCCACTCAGTCAGTGCCCATCCAGTGACCCCCATACAGCCTCCCCCAGCCCCTGGGAGCCTGGGTGCAGAAGTTGTCCCTGCTGGAGGCAACAGAGCTGGATTTAGACTAGGTTAGTGTTAGGGTTAGGCTTAAGAAAGACTTAGGGTCTGGGTTAGGGTTAGACGTCATGGGTTGGGGTCAGGGTTAGCCTAAGGCTTAGGGTAGGGCTCTGGGTTAGGGTTAGGTTCATGGTTAAGTTTAGGGTCAGGCTCACAGTAGGGTCAGTGTTAGCGTTACGGTCAGAGTCACGTCAGGGTCAGTTTTAGGGTGATGGTTAGGTTTAGGGTCAGATTCAGGGTCATGGTTAGATTTAGGGTCTGGTCAAGTTTTGCTTTTGGGGCAAGGTTTCATGTCAGGGTCAGGGGTTAGGTTTGGGACAGGTCTAGTGTCAGGGTTAGGGTCAGGGTCAGGGTTAGGTTCATGGTTATGGTAAGGTCAGCTTTATGTTTAGGTTCTGTTTTATGAGTAGGTTCAGGATCAGGGTTAGCTTTAGGCTTAAGATTCTGTTTAGGATCACGGATTGGGTCAGAGTTAGGTTTACATTCAGGGTTAGGGTCAGTGTTAAAGTCAAGGCCCGGGTTAGGTTTAAGGTTAAGGTCTGACATAGGCAAAGTTCAGAGTTAGGGTTATGATCAGCGTGAGGATTATTGTTAAAGTGGGGTTAGGGTTAGGGTTAGAGGTAGGTGGAGGGTTAGACCGGGTTAGGGTCAGTGTCAGGGTTAATGTTAGGGGTTAGTTTTAGGGTTAGGTTCAGCGTTAGGTTTCGGGTCAGGGCCCGTGTTAGTGTCATGATCAGTGTTACGTTTAGGGTTAGAGTTAGGATCAGGCTCACAGTCAGGGTCACTGTTAGTGTTAGGGTCGTGGTCAGGGTCACTGTTAGGGTCAGTGTTACATAGCATATTTTTTCTTTTACTTTTTAAAGCACTTCTATATTTAATCCTGACAAAGAAACAAAAGAGCTCATTAGCTCATGAAGCATCTTTCTAAATTATCTTTATTTTTTTTTAAATGAAGGAGTAGCAATTTTTGTTAAGGGACCTAAACTGAAAATAGGTTTAGAAATTTATTTATTTATTTATTTATTTATTTAGTGAAAGATTTTATTTTGTTTATTGACAGCAAGTGAGAGAGAGAGGAAGTGCACAAGTGGGGGGAAAACGTGCAAAGGGAGAGGAAGAAGCAAGCTCCTTGGGGTGCAAGTAATCCCATGCTGGGCTTAATCCCTGTATACTGGAATCATGACCGGAGCCAAAGGCAAACATCTGCTTAAAGAACGGAGTCATCCAGGCACCCCTAGAAAATTAAAAGAAAAAAAGAACTTTCAAAAACATTTTGTTTCTTTCTTTCTTTTTTAATATTTTATTTATTTGACAGACATAGAGACAGGAAGAGGAACTATAAGCAGGGCAGAGGGAAAAGGAGAAGCAGGTTTCCCACTGAGCAGAGAGCCTGATGTGGGGCTCCATATCAGGACCCTGGAATCATGACCTGAAAAGAAGGGACACTTATGGAGGAAGCCACCCAGACACCTCTTTTCTTTGTTTTTAATATATGGCAACTGATGCTTCCCAGCCACGAGAAGCATATTACCCATTGATTAAATCTTTGATAACAACCTATTTAAAAAGGTGTGTAAATATATACTTACTCAGATTTACACACTTTATGTTTTCTTCATAATTTGGGGCTGGGCCCCATGGTCACAACACTGCTTCCAGTCTTTGCCTTCCCATCTTTTGATACCAGGTATTTTGGTCAGCAAAGCAAATTAGTATCAAAATTAATAAGCCCCTTGCACCATATCTCTGGAGCAGGGGTTGCTCTTAGCCAAGGCCCAGAGCAGTGGACCTCCCCTCGCTAGTGCTATAGCCCCAAGGACTAGGAAGGACCCTGCCACCAGAACTCAGTCTTACATGTTATGCTAAGCAGACAAAACCAAAACAGGAAAGCTGCGACATCTTTCACTGGCATGCCTCATCTCCCACTCCCTCGATGTCCAGGCAGTACCAGATGCCAGGGAGGGGTCTTGGTCCAACATATGGGAGGGAAGGAAGTAGCCACAAGCAAGTACCTGCCTCTCTGTGCCTTTCTTTCATGAGCAGGTTGTAAGGAGGAGGAAGAGGAAGAGAGCTGAGATTCAAGGGGTGAAGGCCTCAGGTAGGCAGCTGGCTCCTGCCAGTAGGAAAGGGACAAAGGAGAAGGCAGTCAGTCTTGCAGGGAGTGTGGGAAGTAAGGGTTAGAGCTTATGACGGAATCTGGACAGGAGTAATAGGGATACTAGTCATTTGAGTCCACCATTGGCAAGCTGGGCTAGGTGTCAGGGCAGATAGGCCTCCCTGGGCAACGGCACATGAGAGAAGGTGGAATTCTTCTCTCTGAGGAGCAGGTGGAGCTTTGGGGTGTTGGGAAAGCATAGACAGTATTGTTCCAGGGCCAAGGACAGGTCCGGGTACTCCTGGTTGGAGGTCAAGGCCACAGTATGATCCCGGTCTTCTACCAGCAGCTTGAAGGTACCACATGCCAGCCACCCCTCATTATTGTGTAGAACTCTCTGGTGCACTTATTGGCTTATCCATCAAATGACTCCTTCAGCAGCTTGAAAACCACCTCCACAGGCACTCCAGGATATGGGAGGCTTCCAGAGTGAAGATTTTGCACAGGATCACCGCAAAAGACCAGAAGTCACTCTGGTCGATGTAGATCTGGTCAAACATGGCCTTAGGGACCATCCACATCACAGACAGTCCACTGTTGGTTGTCTTTTTATAGTAACTGATGTGGTGATATCTCTGGCAAGGCTGAAGTCTGAGATCTTCATCATGTTGTCCTTTGTCACCAGCACTTCCCTGGTGGCCAGGTCTTGGTGTATGCACTTCTTGGAGGCAAGGTACTCCATGCCTCAGGCTACATGATAGGCCCAGGATACCAGGACCTTGGTGGAGAGTTGCTCTGCTGCATTGTGGCTGATATTGTAAAAGTACTCCAGGTCAGGAGGCCTCTGGGCCTGCAGGTACTCCTGTATGTTGTCTTTGGAGGCATATTCCATGAGAGTGTACGAAGAACCGTCCTGTGTGCAGAACCCAGCAGGTTGATGGTGTCCTTGTGCTGTCCAATCATCTTCATCATCTCCATTTCTGAGATTAGGTTTGACAGGTCTTTCTCTGTTGCATCTGACTTCAACATCTTCACAGACACTTTAGTCAAATGGTTGGATTTGTCTTTGTCCAGCCCAATGGCCTCCTCCAACACCACCTGCCCAAAGTAGGCCTGTCTTAGGGATCTGCCTAAACTGCCTACAACCAGCCTATCTCAAGGCAGTTATGAACTCTAGATTATCCTCAAAAACATTAAAACACAAGCTAAAAATTCTCTTCACTAGGTCTCTGTCGCAGGTCTAATTTTCTTATCCTTCATCATTTATCTTTTTCCTAATTCTTATTTTCAGTATAGTTTATTTTGCTTCCAGGCGTTTCCCCTGGTTTCTGTATGCTGTTTCATAGGGAAGAGTTATCCTGTCATAAAATTATTTCTTGAGCATTCATTACATCTCTCAGTTAAAATGGATTCTTTTATGGTATTGATTCATTTGAGTTTTCTCAAAATGGGAAGAATTTTCAAAATGGTGTTTTCCTCAAGGTTCAGAGTATGTCTTAGCCTCATCTTTACTCTTTTTTGAAATTCACTTTTCAAATTCTTGTCCCTCTTTTTATTTTTAAATTAAAATGTTTTATTTTTACTCTTTTTTTATTTGAGTATAGTTGATATTCAGTGTTACATTGGTTTCAGGTTTTCAATATCTCCATACATTATTCTATGATCACTACAAATATAGCCACCATCTGTCACCATATAACACTATTATAATATCATTGACTATATTCTCTACACTGTCCCATATCTCTTTTTAAAATCTCTGATTTTTATGTTTTCTGTTATTCCAATTTTCAACCATCATTTTACTTGGTTACTTTAATAAAATATGCCTGATTACACACTCTTTGCTGAAAACCATAGCATTTGATTTATAGTAGTCTTCTTCTTCCTCTTTTTTTAAAATTAACATATAATGTATTATTAGCCCCAGGGGTACAGGTCTGTGAATCGCCAGGTTTACACACTTCACAGCACTCACCACAGCACATTCCCTCCCCAATGTTCATAACCCCACCACCCTCTCCCTACCCTCCCCACCCCCCCCCGCCAACTCGCAGTTTGTTTTCTGAGATTAAGTGTCTGTTATGGTTTGTCTGCCTCCCGATCCCATCTTGTTTCATTTACTCTTTTGCTGTCCCCCAAACCCCCACATTGCACCTCCATTTCCTCATATCAGGGAGATCATATGATAGTGTCTTTCTCTGGTTGACTTATTTTGCTAAGCATAATACCATCTAGTTCCATCCATGTCATCGCAAATGGCAAGATTTCATTTCTTTTGATGGCTGCATACTATTCCATCATATTTACCATTCATTTGTTGATAGACATCTAGGTTCTTTCCATAGTTTGGCTATTGTGGATATTGGTGCTATAAACATTTGGTGCACGTGCCCCTTTGGATCATATAGTAGTCTTCTTTACCTCTATCAGAACCCCAGGAACCTTTTGTTAATTTATTTACTCACATAAACAGATGATCCAACCCAACGTTTTTTTGATGTTCAAATGTATTATGTCTTACCGCTTAACACTATGCTTACTGTTCTCTTTCACTGTCTGACTAAATCCTCATCATCACTATGCCATTTAATCAGAAAGAACATTTGAATTCAGAGTTCTCTCCATATCAGGGAATGAAGACTCCACCCTTCTGTTTGTGCAGGTAAAATAAATGTTGATGTTGTCTGTCCTGCACATACCCCATCCTGTTCACCAGAATATTCACCATCAAAATATATACAAAATTAAAACCATACCTCACCACTTCTATTACCACCCAGCATGCTAAAAACACCATCATATGTTCCTGAATTATTGACTTGATTGATAGCCCCACTTCCACACATACTGCACTCCTTTCTCCCTGCAAATTTATTTTGGTACAGCAACTTAACCTAAAAATCAAGTCAGATGATTTTATTCTGCTGTTGAAAGTCTTTTGGTATCGTCCCCTTTCATATTAAATAAAAACTGAAGGCATTTCAATGTACTAGAAGGTCATGCATCAATACGTTCTTCCTCTCTCCACCACTATGAACTCCTCATTGGCCTCCTTGCTTTTCCTCAAAAGTAATAGACCAGCTGTTCACACAAAGTCTATATACTTACTTGCTCTACCTTTTCCTTTAATATTTGTATAACACCCTCCTTTGTATTCCTGCGTCTTTGTGCAAATAACATCTCATAAATGAGATATAACCACCCAACACAAAATAAAAATTAACTTTCATCCCAGCATTCTCCAATGGTTTTTACCTTTCTTGTATTTCTTTGTAACACTTATCACCATCAACCATCAATCATTATTCTATTACTGGTTTATTTCCTTATTTGAGACAGAGAGAGAGAGAATTGGGAGGGGGCGCAGAGGAAGAAGAAAACACCCCACTGCCTAGAAAGCCTGCTGGGGAGTTACATCCCAGGACCCTGAGATCATGACCCAAGCCAGAGGCACTCAATAGACTGAGCCACCGAGGTGCCCCTCTATTATTGCTGTATTTCACTATTATATTTCAAAAGAATGTAAGCTCTTTGGGGTCAGGTATTTTATATGTTTTATTAATTGAAGTATTCTCAGAAAGGTAGCTGGAAGATTGTAAGGGCTCACTAAACTGTATTTTGTTGTTATTATTGGGCTCCTTTAAGGGCTTTACCTCTTATGCTAGAAGTCTATCCTTCAGATGTAAGCAATAAGAATAGAGCCCTGCTGCCTGTTCAAATGAGTAAAAAGCCTGTATTAAGTGGATATTTTAAAAGCTAAATGAATGGCTTAATAGTTGTATATAGGGTGAAAGGGAACATATTTTCCACAGTTTAGAAGTGGAGTTCTTTTATAGAGTTCTTGTACAAGCCGACACTATTGAACGATAATGGGCAGTTGTACATTACAATTATACAAACACTTTGGTAATTTATATCCCTTTTTTGGTAATTCATGACTGGATTTTTGAGGCACCTCCACGCTGTTTTCCAGAGTGGTTGCACCAGCTTGCATTCCCACATACAGTGTAGGAGGGTTGCCTTTTTCTCCACATCCTCGCCAGCATCTGTCATTGACTGACTTGTTCATTTTTAGCCATTCTGAAAGGTGTGAGGTGGTATCTCATTCTGGTTTTGATTTGCATTTCCCTGATGCCGAGTGATGTGGAGCATTTTTTTTTCATGTGTCTGTTGGCCATTTGGATGTATTCTTTGCAGCAATGTCTGTTCATGTCCTCTGCCCTTTTCTTCATTCGATTATTTGTTTTTAGGGTGTTGAGTTTGATAAGCTCTTTATAGATTTTGGATAGATAGTGGCCTTTTATCTGGTATGTCATTTGCAAAAATATCTTCTCCCAGATAACTTCTGACAGTCATCTTTTGGCTTTGTTAACTGTTTCCTTTGCTGTGCAAACAAAAGCTTTTTGATCTGATGAAATCCCAATAGTTCATTCTTGCCCTTGCTTCCCTTGCCTTTGGCGATGTTCCTAGGAAGAAGTTGCTGCTGCTGAGGTCAAAGAGGTTGATACCTGTTCTCTCCTCAAGGATTTTGATGGATTCCTTTCTCACATTATGCTTCTTCATCCATTTCCAGTCTATTTTCATGTATGGTGTAAGGAAATGGTCCAACTTCATTTTTCTGCATGTGGCTCTTCAATTTTCCCAACACCATTTGTTGAAGAGGCTGTCTCTTTTCCATAGGACATTCCTTCCTGCTTTGTTGAAGATTAGTTGACCATAGAGTTGAGGGTGTATTTCTGGGCTCTCTATTCTGTTCCATTGATCTATGTCTGTTTTGGGGACAGTTCCCTACTATCTTGATGATGACAACTTTGTAATAGAGCTTGAAGTATGGAATTGTGATGCCAACAACTTTGGCTTTCTTTTTCAATATTCCTCTGGCTATTCGAGGTATTTTCTGGTTCCATATATATTTTAGGATGATTTGCCCCATTTCTTTGAAAAAAAAATGGATGGGATTTTGATAGGGATTGCCTTAAATGTGTAGATTGCTTTACGTAGCATAGACATTTTCACAATATTTGTTCTTCCAATACAGGAGCATGGAACATTTTCCATTTCTTTGTGTCTTCTTCAATTTCTTTCATGAGTACTTTAGAGTTTTCTGAGTATAGATTCTTTGTCTCTTTGGTTAGGTTTATTCCTAGGTATCTTAGGGTTTGGGTGCAATTGTAAATGGGATTCACTCCTTAATTTCTATTTCTTCAGTCTTGTTTTAAAAAAATGCAACCAATTTCTGTGCATTGATTTTATATTCTGACACTTAACAGAATTCCTATACAAGTTACAGCAGATTTGGAGTGGAGTCCTTTAAGTTTTCCACATACAGTGTCATATCGTCTGCAAACAGGGATAGTTTGACTTCTCTTTTGCCAATTTGGCAAAATTTGGATGCCCTTAATTTCTTTTTGTTGTCTGATTGCTGAGGCTAGGACTTCTATTACGATGTTGAATAGCAGTGGTGATAACGGACATCCCTGCCGTGTTCCTGACCTCAGCGGAAAAGTATTCAGTTTTTCTCCATTGAGAATGATATTTGCAGTGGGTTTTTCATAGATGGCTTTGATAATATTGATAATATGTGCCCTCTATGCCTACGCTTTGAAGAGTTTTAATCAGGAAGGGACACTGCACTTTGCCAAATGCTTTTTCAGCATCTATTGGAGAGTATCATATGGTTCTTGTTCTTTCTTTTATTAATGTGTTATATCACATTGATTGATTTGCAGATGTTGAACCAACCTTGTAGCCAAGGTTTCTGATTTTATTCCAAAAGGTTGAATTTCTGTTTGATTTATGTAATAGGCAACAGTGTCAGGAAAGACTTGTAGGATAAAATTTCTTCAAGACGGGAACACAGATGGCTGCCTATGGACTGTGAGGTGGGTGTTAATGAAAATGCATTGAGCAGTAAGGGAAGGGCAGCTCACAACCATAGGAAAGGTGCCCTGTGTTTTTGTTTTGTTTTGTTTTACAAACAGATACCATTAGCCCTCTCCATGGAAATTTTCAAATTTACTTTGCTCTAACAACCACAAATACTTAGGACATTATGAACACAATATGGGCATTAAAGGATAAAAATAAACAAAATTTAAGTAAATGTTAAGTGTTTGTCATTATTTCAGCCATGTTTTTCTATGCTTAACTGCTCGAAAAAATTACACATGTTTCTAAATATTATACCAGGCTGTTAAACTAATGCAAAGGGTTTTATGGAATTTTCTATAACACCATCTCGATTTTCTACATTGGCTGTCACTCCTGAAAATTCTCAGTTTATAAATGTGCATATATTTACTATAATAATACTCACTGGTTATTTACCTGGTTTATTAGTGTATTTTGATCCTTTCTAATTGTTCACTTTCTTCCATGTTTCCTCCTTATTTCTACAAATGTCAATCCATCACATGTTATGTAAAGTGAAACAAAGAGGAACAGCTGTTAGTAGAAAGGATTAACAGAGGTGCTTTGATGTTACTCTGTGAGGTATTTCCATATCATCATTTTAATATATTTCAGGAATACAGCATAGTTGTTATGCCTTAATTAAACCTTCATTAAGTCTTTATATATATATTTTTTTTCCTAACTCACAAGTCCGCCCTTCATGTCCCATTCAAAACCCACTCATTTTATGGAATAATTGTTTTATATTCCCAGTACAATCTTCATTTAACTTATTGCTCTGGTGTGCTCTTTGGCAGCACATATATTAACTTATTGTTCTGGGTATACAAAAAGATAGGAATGGAATATTTTGTAATATGATATTTTGTCCTTTCTACACTACAGCGTCTGTGTAAGCATTCTTTGATCAGAGACCTAAGGAGGAGGTCCAAATTGAAGAAAAACAAATAGAAAAAAAGAAAATGTTCTCAGTCCTTTCTTGTAGTTTCATTTGCAGGAACCACAAAGGCAAAGACATTAAAATGTTTTTTTCTTATTTTTTAAAATTAATTTTAAATTTTTTATTGGATTATGCTCCCTTAAACTCATCTGATACCATGAATAGAAAATCAAAGCAATCCACCAAACCTTCTTTCATGATGTTGCCTTTAAACATGTTGCCTTTAAAAATTTTACAGTCTCATCTGTAGAGTAGATGAACCTTGAATCAAAAGTGTCATCATAGGCTGTGGTGACACTTGTCTTGCCACCCGCCCGCTGTTCCTGCCATGGCAGGCTCTCCTGCTTCATGACCGTTTCCCGACAACAAGGCCAATGGCTCCTCTTCTCCCAGGGTAGCATTGCTGCGCCTTTCCCAGATATGTCCTGGGGGAGCACAGTGACAGACGTGTGCCTTTCTTTAAGGCTGTTTCCACAGGCGCAACCACGCTTCTCTCTCAGGCAGAGGGGATGACCAGGCTAAGAGGATTTCGCTCCAAACGGGTTTCTCCCACCATGCTTCGGAGACTATGTTCAGGCAAGCGGCATCAGCATCCCATAGAACTGACACGGATTTCCCCGACGAATGCTGTGCTTTCCCAGAGGGGATGCACGTACAAAGAGGCTTTTGCTCTATGCGGGTTTCTCCCACCGTGCTGTGAATACTAGGTTAAGGCAAGCAGCGACAGCAGCCCACAGAACCGACTCTGAATTCCCAGCGCCTGCTCTGCTTTTGCAGAGGTTTTGGGCTAGGCGCGAACTGCACTTCGCCTCTGCTTCCTCAGCAAGGCTTTGGGCGTTAGCTCTGTCGCTTAAGAGAAAAAGCTGCAGGAGAGCTGGTGCCTCTTGGGCCTTGATTTCCTGGGCTCCATGTTCCTGCCCTGGGTTTCACACTGCCAGGCCAAACTAAGCAGAGCCACAACCCTGCAGCAGCATGTGTGGCCTAGGATTGCACTCTATGCACACTACCGTCTCCTGGTGACTTGGCCTTTTGCTCTGGTGCGCAGGCAGACTCGGGGACTAGGCCAGTGCCTTCCACCAGGAAAGGAGAGGAAAGATCCCTGAACACCGCCCATGCACTGGGATGGGGAGATGTGGGGGACTGTCCCCCACTCCTTCCCCAGAAACCCTGTGCCTCCGCGAACGCTGCCACATCTTGGAGGAAGAAGGCCTGTGACTGCCTGTTTCTCCAGGGAACTGTTTCTGTGAGTTCCGGGTATTGCACCTGGTGGCAAACCCAAGTCTGCCCTAGGGACAGGTGGCCAAGGAGATGCTGTCCCCTTGGGACCAGAGGCACAGGACAGGCCTGCCTTCGGCCCAGACTCCTTCCTCAGAGTGGAGCAAGCGCCCCTGCCCTAGTCATCCCCTCATGTCTCCTTAGCAGCCAGGCTTCCATCTCTCCGCACAGGGAGCGGGAGACACTTGTCATGCCACCGACCTGCTGTTCGTGCCACGGCAGGCTATCCTGTTTCCCGAGCCTTTCCCGACCCCAAGGCCAACGGCTCCTCTTCTCCGGGGGCGGCGTGTTGCGCCTTCCCCACAGTTGCTCCTGGGGAGCGCAGTGACAGACGAGTGCAACCACGCTTCTCTCTCAGGCAGAGGGGATGCTAGGGCAAAGAGTATTTCGCTCCATGCGGGCATCTTCCACCGAGCTGCGGAGACTAGCTCAGGCAAGCAGCAGCAGCATCCACAAAGCCAACACTGATTTCCAAAGGAACGCTGTGCTTTCCCAGGGTAGATGCCCAGGCAAAGAGGCTTTCGCTGTATGCGGGTTTCGCCCATCGCGAGACTGGGCTCAGGCAAGCAGCAGCCCGCAGAACATTTCTCAGCGAATGCTGTGCTTTCGCAGAGGCTTTGGCTTGGAGCGAACAGCACTTCGCCACTGTTTCCTCAGCAAGGCTTGGATCGCGTCAGGGAAGAAGAGCTGCGGGAGAGCTGGTGCCACTTGGGCCTTGCTTTCCCGGGCTCCAAGTTCGCGTGCTGGATTCACCCTGCCAGGCCGAACTTGCAGACACAGCCGGAACCCTGCAGTAGCGTGCGTAGACTAGGATGGCACCCTATGCACACTACCATCTCCCACTGTAGGCATCGCTTGGCCTTTTACTCTGGCGCTCAGGCGGACTCGCGGACTACGACATTTCTTTGCCCACAGGAAAGGAGAGGTGACAGGCTCCCTGCACACTGCCCGTGCACTAAATAGGGAGCTTTGGGGGACTGTCCTCACCCCTTTTCCTTAAAAGCAGTGCTTCCTTCAAGCTTCCACATCCTGGAGGAAGACGGCATCTGACTCCCCGTTATTTCAGGGAGCTGTTTCTGCGAGTTCAGCGTAGGCGCCTGGTGGCTAGCGCATGTCTGCCCCAGGGACAGGTGGCCAAGGAGCTGCTGTCTCCTTGGGCCCAGAGGCTCAGGACAGGCATGCTTTCTGCCCAGACTCCTTCCTAAGAGTGGAGCACGTGCCCTGCCCTACTCATCCCCTCCTCTCTCCGTAGCAGCCAGGCTTCCGTCCCTCCGCACAGGGTGCGGGTGACACTTGTATTGCCACCGGCCGCTCTGCCTGCCAGGGCCGGCTCTCTTGCTTTGCAACCGTTTCCAGATCCGAAGGCCAACGGCTCCTGCTCTTCTAAACGGGCAGCGTGCTGCACCTTCCACAGACATGCTCCTGGGGAGCGCAGTTCAAGACGTGTCCCTTTCCTTAAGGCTCTTTCCACAGGCGCAACCGCGCTTCTCTCTCAGGCAGAGGGGATGCCCAGGCAAAGGTGATTTCGCTCCATGCGGGTATCTTCCACCATGCTGCGGAGACTAGCTCAGGCATTCAGCTGCAGCATCACACACATCCGATTCTGATTTCCCAAGGAATGCTGTGCTTTCCCTGAGGAGATGCCCGGATAAAGAGGCTTTCGCTGTATGCGGGTTTCTCCAACCGCGAGACTGGGCTTACGCAAGCAGCAGAAAATTCCGCAGAACCGACTCTGATTTCCCAGCGACTGCTATGCTTTCGCAGAGGTTTTCAGCTTGGCGCGAACCACATTCGCTGCTGCTTCCTCAGCAAGGCTTTCGTCGTTCGCTTTGTTGCGAGAGGGAAAAAGAGCCGCGGTATTGCTTGTGCCTTTTGGGCCTTGCTTTCCCGGGCTCCAAGTTCTTGCCTGGGGTTCACATTGCTAAGCCGAACTAAGCAAACGCAGTCGCAACCCTTCGGCAACGTGCGTGGCCTAGGATGGCACTCTATGCACACTACCAACTCCCGGTATAGGCAACAATTGGCCTTTGGCAGTGGACCTCAGGTGGACTCGCGAAAAGGGTCAGTGCCTTCCTCACAGGAGAGGAGAGGCGACAGGATCCCTGAACACCGCCCGTTACTAAATGGGGAGCATTCGGGATTGTTGCCACTCCTTTCCCGGCACACCCCCAGCCACCGACAACGCTGTCACATCTTGAAGGAAGATGGCATCTGACTGCATGTTTCTCGAGGGAGCTGTTCCTGTGAGTTCAGGGTATGGTGCCTGGTAGCAAGCCCAAGTCTGCCCTACGTACAGTTGTCCTAGGAGTTGCTGTGCCCTTGGGACCAGAGGCACAGGACAGGCCTGCCTTCTGTCCAGACTCCTTCCTCAGAGTGGAGCACGCGTCCCTGCCCTAGTCGTCCCTTCATGTCTCCTTAGCAGCCAGGCTTCATCTCCGCACAGGGAGCGGGTGACATTTGTCTTGCTACCGGCCTGCTGTTCCTGCAAGTGCAGGCTCTCCTGCTTCCCGACCGTTTCCCGACCACAAGGCCAACGGCTCCTTAGCTTCTCTGGGGGCGGCTTGCTGCGCCATCCCCACATTTGGCTTTTCTCTCAAGCAGAGGGGATGCTCATGCAAAGGGTATTTCGCTCCATGCTGGTATCTTCCACTGTGCTGCGGAGACTAGTTCAGACAAGCAGCAGCATCCACAAACACAACTCTCTGATTTCCCAACAAATGTTTTGCGTTCCCAGGGGAAATGCCCAGGCAAAGAGGATTTCGCTCCATGCCGGTTTCTTCCACCATGCTGCGTAGTGTAGCTCAGGCATTCAGCTGCAACATCACTAAACATCCGATTCTGATTTCCCAACGAATGCTGTGCTTTCCCAGAGGAGATTCCCGGCAAAGAGGCTTTCGCTGTATGCGGGTTTCTCCCAATGCGAAACTGGGCTCAGAAAAGCATCAGCAGCAGCCCGTAGAACATTTCTTAGCGAATGCTGTGCTTTCCTAGAGGCTTTGGCTTGGAGCAAACAGCTTTCGCCGCTGCTTCCTCAGCAAGGCTTCAGTCGTGTCAGGGAAGAAGAGCTGCGGGAGAGCAGGTGCCTCTTGGGCCTTGCTTTCCTGGGCTCCATGTTCGCGTCCTGGGTTCACCCTGCCAGGCCGAACTAAGCAGACACAGCCACAACCCTGCAGTAGCGTGTGTAGCCTAGGATGGCACTCTATGCACACTACCATCTCCCGTGTAGGCAACACTTTGCTTTGGCAGTGGACCTCAGGTGGACTCGCGGACCAGTTCAGTGCCTTCCTCACAGGAGAGGAGAGGCGACAGGATCCATGAAACACCGCGCGTTACCTAAATGGGGAGCATTCGGGGATTGTTGCCTCTCCTTTCCCGGCACACCCCCAGCCACTGACAACGCAGTCACATATTGGAGGAAGATGGCATCTGACTGAACGTTTCTCGAGGGAGCTGTTCCTGTGAGTTCAGGGTATCTTGCCTGGTAGCAAGCCCAAGTCTGCCCTAGCGACTGTTGTCCAAGGAGATGCTGTGCCCTTGGGACCAGAAGCACAGGACAGGCCTGCCTTCTGCCCAGACTCCTTCCTCAGAGTGGAGCACGCGTCCCTGCCCTAGTCGTCCCTTCATATCTCCTTAGCAGCCAGGCTTTGTCTCTCCGCAGAGGGATCGGGTGACACTCGTTTGCAACCAGCCTGCTGCTCGTGCCACGGCAGGATCTCCTGCTTCCCGACCGTTTCCCGACCACAAGGCCAACGGCTCCTTCTCTTCTCCTGGGGCGGCGTGCTGCGCCTTCAACAGACTAGCTCCTGTGGAGCTCGGTGACGTGACCCTTTCCTTAGGGCCTTTCAGAAGTACAACAATGCTTCTCTCTTAGACAAAGGGGAGCTAGGGCAAAGAGGATTTCGCTCCATGCGGGTATCTTCCACCATGCTGTGGAGACTAGCTCAGGCATTCAGCTGCAGCATCACACACATCCGATTCTGATTTCCTAACGAATGCTCTGCATTCCCAGAGGAGATGCCCGGACAAAGAGGCTTTCGCTGTATGCGGATTTCTCCAACCGCGAGACAGGGCTCAGGCAAGCAGCAGAAGAGCCCGCAGAACCGACTCTGATTTCCCAGCGACTGCTATGCTTTCGTGGAGGTTTTCAGCTTGGCGCGAACAGCACTTCGCTGCTGCTTCCTCAGCAAGGCTTTGGTCATTCGCTCTGTCGCAGCCGGGAAGAAGAGCCGCGGGAAAGCTGGTGCCTCTTGGGCCTTGCTTTGCCGGGCTCCAAGTTCGCGCCCGGGGTTCACCTTGCTAAGCCAAACTAAGCAGACAAATTCACAACCCTTCAGCATCGTGCGTGGCCTAGCATGACATCCTATGCCTATTACCATCTCCTGGGGTACGTAAGGCTTTGCCTTTTGCTTCGGTGCTCGGGGCCGTGTGCAGACTCGGGGTCTAGGCCAGTGCCTTCACCATAGGAGAAAGGAGGCGACTGGATCCCTGCACACGGCCCGTGCACTGGGATGGGGAACTGTGGGGGACAGTCTCCACTCCTTCCCCGTCACACCCCCTGCCACCCACATCGCTTCCACATCTTCGTGGAAGACGGCATCTGACTGCCTGTTTCCCCATGGGGTTGTTTCAGCGAGATCCGGGTATGGCACCTGGTGGCAAGCCCAAGTCTGCCCTTGGGACAGGTGGCCAAGGAGATGCTGTCCCCTTGGGACCAGAGGCACAGGACAGGCCTGCCTTCTGCCCAGACCTCTTCCTCAGAGGGGAGCACACGCCCCTGCCCTAGTCGTCCGCTCATGTCTCCTTAGCAGCCAGGCTTCCATCTCTCCGCACAGGGAGCGGGGGACACTTGTCTTGCCACCGGCCTGCTGTTCGTGCAACGGCATGCTATTCTGTTTCCCGAGCGTTTCCCGACTCCAAGACCAACGGCTCCTTCTCTTCTCTGGGGGCGGCATGCTAGGCCTTCCCCAGACTTGATCCTGGGGAGGGCGGTGAGAGACGTGTGCAACCACGCTTCTCTATCAGGCAGAGGGGATGCTAGGGCAAAGAGTATTTCCCTCCATGCGGGTATCTTCCAACGTGGTGCGGAGACTAATTCAGGCAAGCAGCAGCAGCATCCCCAAACTCAACTCTGATTTCCCAACGAATGCTGTGCTTTCTCAGGGGAGATGATAAGGAAAAGAGGCTTTTGCTGTATGCGGGTTTCTCCCACAGCCAGATTGGGCTCAGGCAATCAGCAGCAGCCCGCAGAACATTTCTCAGCGAATTCTGTGCTTTCCCAGAGGCTTTGGCTTGGAACGAACAGCTTTCACCGCTACTTCCTCAGCAAGGCTTCAGTCGCGTCAGGGAAGGAGCTGTGGGAGAGCTGGTGCCTTTTGGGCCTTGCTGTCACAGGCTCCATGTTCGCGTCCTGGGTTCACCCTGCAAGGCCGAACAAAGCAGACAGAGTCACAACCCTGCAGTGGCGTGCGAAGCCTAGGATGGCACCCTATGCCCACTACCATTTCCCGATGTGTATCGCTTTGCCCTTTACTCTGGTGCTCAGGCGGACTCGCGGATTAGCCCAGGGCTTTCCCACAGGAAAGGAGAGGTGACAGGATCCCTGCACACCGCCCGTGAACTGAATAGGGAGCTTTGGGGGACTGTCCCCACCCCTTCCCCTTAAACCCCGTGCCTCCTCCAAGGTTCCACATCCTGGAGGAAGACGGCATCTGACTCCCCGTTATTTCAGGGAGCTGTTTCTGCGAGTTCAGCGTAGGCGCCTGTGGGAAAGCGCATGTCTGCCCCAGGGACAGGTGGCCAAGGAGCTGCTGTCTCCTTGGGCCCAGAGTCTCAGGACAGGCACGTTTTCTGTCCAGCCTCCTTCCTAAGCGTGTAGCACGCGCCCTGCCCTACTCATCCCCCCTCTCTCCGTAGCAGCCAAGCTTCCGTCTCTCTGCACAGGGAGCGGGTGACACTTGTATTGCCACCGGCCGCTGTGCCTGCCAGGGGTGGCTCTCCTGCTTCGCAACCGTTTCCATACCAGAAGGCCAACGGCTCCTGCTCTTCTCCCTGGGCAGCGTGCTGCACCTTCCACAGACATGCTCTTGGGGAGTGCAGTGAAAGACGTGTCCTTTTCCTTAAGGCTCTTTCCACAGGCGCAACCACGCTTCTCTCTCTGGCAGAGGGGATGCCCAGGCAAAGAGGATTTCGCTCCATCCGGGTATCTTGCACCGTGCTGTGGAGACTAGCTCAGGCATTCAGCTGCAGCATCACACACATCCGATTCTGATTTCCCAACGAATGCTGTGCTTTCCCAGAGGAAATGCCCGGGCAAAGAGGCTTTCCCTGTATGCGGGTTTCTACCACCGCGAGACTGGGCTCAGGAAGCAGTAGAAGAGCCTGCAGAACCGAGTCTGATTTCCCAGCGACTGCTATGCTTTCGTGGAGGTTTTCAGCTTGGCGCGAAACGAGCTTCGCTGCTGCATCCTCCGAAAGGTTTTGGTCATTCGCTCTGTCGCGGCCGGGAAGAAGAGCCACGGGAAAGCTGTTGGCTTTTGGGCCTTGCTTTCCCGGGCTCCAAGTTCGCGCCCGGGGTTCACCTTGCTAAGCCGAACTAAGCAGACACAGTCACAACCCTTCAGCGGCGTGCATGGCCTAGCATGGCACCTATGTCTATTACCATCTCCTGGGGTAGGTAAGGCTTTGCCTTTTGCTTCGGCGCTCAGGCAGACTCGGGTTCTACGCCAGTGCCTTCACCACAGGAGAGAGGAGGCGACAGGACCCACTGGGATGGGGGAACTGTGGGGGACAGTCTCCACTCCTTCCCCGGCACACCCCCTGCCACACACACTCGCTGCCACATCTTGGTGGAAGACGGCATCTGACTGCCCGTTTCTCCATGGGGTTGTTTCTGCGAGTTCCGTATATGGCACCTGGTGGCAAGCCCAAGTCTGCCCTTGGGACAGGTGGCCAAGGAGATGCTGTCCCCTTGGGACCAGAGGCACAGGACAGGCCTGCCTTCTGCCCAGACTCCTTCCTCAGAGTGGAGCACGCGCCTCTGCCCTAGTCGTCCGCTCATGTCTCCTTAGCAGCCAGGCTTCCATCTCTCCGCACAGGGAGCGGGGGACACTTGTATTGCCACCGGCCTGCTGTTCCTGCCACGGCAGGCTATCCTGCTTCCCGAGCGTTTCCCGACCCCAAGGCCAACGGCTCCTTCTCTTCTCCAGGGTTGGCGTGCTAGGTCTTCCCTACACTTGCTCCTGGGGAGCGTGGTGATAGACGTGTGCAACCACGCTTCTCTATCAGGCATAGGTGATGCTAGGGCAAAGAGTATTTCGCTCCATGTGGGTATCTTCCAACATGCTGCGGAGACTGGTTCAGACAAGCAGCAGCAGCATCGCCAAACCCAACTCTGATTTCCCAACGAATGCTTTGCTTTCCCAGGTGAGATGATAAGGAAAAGAGGCTTTCGCTGTATGCCGGTTTCTCCCACTGCGAGATTGGGCTCAGGCAAGCAACAGCAGCCCGCAGAACATTTATCAGCAAATTTTGTGCTTTCGCAGAGGGTTTGGCTTAGAGCGAACAGCACGTCGCCCCTGCTTCCTCAGCAAGGTTTCCTTCGTGTCAGGAAGAAGAGCTGTGGGAGAGCTGGTGCCTTTTGGGCCTTGCTTTCGCGGGCTCCATGTTCGCCTCCTGGGTCACCCTGCCAGACACAGCCACAACCAGGCAGTAGCGTGCGTAGCTTCGGATTGCACTCTGTGCACACTACCATTTCCCAGTGTAGGCATCGCTTGGCCTTTTACTCTGGCGCTCAGGCGGACTCGCGGACTAGCTCAGTGCTTTCCCCACAGGAAAGGAAAGGAGAGGTGACAGGATCCCTGCACACCGCCCGTGCACTGAATAGGGAGCTATGGGGGACTACCCCACTTCTTCCCCTTAAACCCCGTGCCTCCTCCAAGCTTCCACATCCTGGAGGAAGACGGCATCTGACTCCCCTTTATTTCAGGGAGCTGTTTCTGCGAGTTCAGCGAAGGCGCCTGGTGGCTAGCGCATGTCTGCCCCAGGGACAGGTGGCCATGGATCTGCTGTCTCCTTGGGCCCAGAGGCTCTGGATAGGCATGCTTTCTGCCCAGACACCTTCCTATGAGTGGAGCACGTGCCCTGCCCTACTCATCCCCTCCTCTCTCCGTAGCAGCCAGGCTTCCGTCTCTCTACATAGGGGGCGGGTGACACTTGTATTGCCACCGGCCGCTGTGCCTGCCAGGGGTGGCTCACTTGTTTTGCAACCGTTTCCAGACCAGAAGGCCAATGGATCCTGATCTCCCTGGGCAGCGTGCTGCACCTTCCACCGATATGCTCTTGGGGAGCGCAGTGAAAGACGTGTCCCTTTCCTTAAGGCTCTTTCCACAGGCGCAACCACGCTTCTCTCTCAGGCAGAGGGGATGCCCAGGCAAAGATGATTTCGCTCCATGCGGGTATCTTCCACCATGCTGCGGAGACTAGCTCAGGCATTAAGCTGCAGCACCACACACATCCGATTCTGATTTCCCACGAATGCTGTGCTTTCCCAGAGGAGATGCCCGGGCAAAGAGACTTTCGCCGTATGCGGGTTTCTCCCACCGCGAGCTGGGCTCAGGCACTCAGCAGAAGAGCCTGCGAACCGCATTCGCTGCTGCTTCCTCAACAAGGCTTTCGTTGTTCGCTCTGTTGCGGCAGGGAAGAAGAGCTTTGGGAGAGCTGGTGCCGTTTGGGCCTTGCTTTACCGGGCTCCAAGTTCTCGCCCGGAGTTCACCTTGCTAAGCCGAACTAAGCAGACACAGTCACAACCCTGCAGCAACGTGCGTGGCCTAGGATGGCACTCTATGCACACTACCATCTCCCGTTGTAAGCAACGCTTGGCCTTTGGCAGTGGACTCGCGGACTAGGTCAGTGCCTTCCTCACAGGAGAGGAGAGGCGACAGGATCCCTGAACACCGCCCCTTACTGGAATGGGGAGCTTTCGGGGATTGTTGCCACTCCTTTCCGGCACACACCCTGCCACCGACAACGCCGTCACATCCTGGAGGAAGATGGCATCTGACTGCACGTTTCTCGAGGGAGCTGTTTCTGCGCGTTCAGGGTATGGTGCCTGGTAGCAAGCCCAAGTCTGCCCTACGGAGAGTTGGCCAAGGAGATGCTGTGCCCTTGGGACCAGACGCACAGGACAGGCCTGCTTTCTTCCCAGACTCCTTCCTCAGAGTGGAGCACGCGTCCCTTCCCAGGTCGTCCCTTCATGTCTCCTTAGCAGCCAGGCTTCGTCTCTCCACACAGGGAGCGGGTGACATTTGTCTTGCCACTGGCCTGCTGTTCCTGCCAGGGCAGGCTCTCCTGCTTCCCGACCGTTTCCCGACCACAAGGCCAACGGCTCCTTCTCTTCTCTAGGGGCGGCCAGCTGCGCCTTCCCCAGACTTGCTCCTGTGGACCTCGGTTACAGACGTGTCCCTTTCCTTAAGGGCCTTTCAGATGTGCAACCATATTTCTCTCTGAGGCAAAGGGGTGCTAGGGCAAAGAGGATTTCGCTCCATGCGGGTATCTTCCACCATGCTGCGGAGACTAGCTCAGGCATTCAGCTGCAGCATCCCACACATCCGATTCTGATTTCCCAACGAATGCTGTGCTTTCCCAGCGGAGATGCCCGGGCAAAGAGGCTTTCGCTGTATGCGGGTTTCTCCCACCGCGAGACTGGGCACAGGCAAGCAGCAGAAGAGCCCGCAAAACCACTCTGATTTCTCAGCAAATGCTGTGATTTCGCAGAGGCTTTGGCTTGAAGCAAACAGCACTTCGCCGCTGCTTCCTCAGCAAGGCTTCAGTCGCATCAGGGAAGAAGTGCTGCCGGAGAGCTGGTGCCTCTTGGGGCCTTGCTATCCCGGCCTCCAAGTTCACATCCTGTGTTCATCCTGCCAAGCTGAAATAAGCAGACACAGCCTCGACCCTGCAGCAGCGTGCGTGGCCTAGGATGGCACTCTGCTCACAATGCCATCTCTCAGCGTAGGCAAGGCCAGTCCTTTTGCAATGGCGTTCATGTGGACAGGGGACTAGGCCAATGCCTTCCCCATCCTTGAGGAGACGCGAGAGGATCACTGCACACCGCCCGTGCCCTGGGATGGGGAGTAATGGGTAACTGTCCGGGTTTCCCTGGGACACCCCCTGCCTCCGCCAATGCTGCCACATCCTGGAGGAAGACGGCATCTGATTGCCCGTTCCTCCAGGAGGTGTTTCTGCGAGTTCAGGGCCGGGAGCTTGGTGGCAAGCCCATGTCTGCCCTCTGGACAGGTGGCCAAGGAGATGCTTTCCACTTGGGACCAGAGGCACAGGAAAGGCCTTCCTTCTGCCCAGACTCCTTCCTCAGATTGGAGCACGTTCCCCGGCCCAATCGTCCCCTCATGTCTCCTTAGCAGCCAGGCTTCGTCTCTCTGTACAGGGAGTGGGTGACACTTGTCTTGCCACCGGCCCGCTGTTCCTGCCAGGGCCGGCTCTCCAGCTTCACGACCGTTTCCGGACCACAAGGCCAATGTCTCCTTCTCTTCTCCTGGGGCAGCTTGCTGCACTTTCCCCAGACAGGCTCCTGGGGAGCCCAGTGACAGACATGTCCCTTTCCTTAAGGCTCTTTCCACAGGCGCAACGACGGTTCTCTCTCAGGCAGAGGGGATGCCCGGGCAAAGAGGCTTTCGCTCTATGAGGGTTTCTCCCGCCGTGCTGCGAATACTAGGCTAAGGCAAGCAGCAAGAGCAGCCCACAGAACCGACTCTGATTTCCCAGCGACTGCTATGTTTTCGCAGAGGTTTTCAGCTTGGCGCGAACGGCACTTCGCTGCTGCTTCCTCAGCAAGGCTTTGGGTGTTCGCTCTGTTGCATCAGGGAAGAAGAGCTGCGGGAGACCTGGTCCCTCTTGTTCCTTGCTTTCCCGGGCTCCATGTTGTCGTCCTGGGTTCACCCTGCCAGGCCGAACTAAGCAGACACAGCCACAACCCTGCAGCAGCGTGCGAGGCCTAGGATGGCACTCAACGCACACTACATTCTTGGCCATCATGCGGACTCACGGACAAGGCCAGTGCCTTCCCCACAGGAGAGGAGAGGTGACAGGATCCCTGAACACCGCCCGTTCACTGGAATGGGGAGCTTTGGTGGATTGTCCCCACTCCTTCCCCGGCAAACACTCTGCCACCGAAAACGCTGTCACATCATGGAAGAAGATGGCATCTGACTGCCAGTTTCTCGAGGGAGCTATTTCTGCGAGTTCCGGGTATGGCGCCTGTAGCTAGCCCAAGTCGGCCCTACAGACAGGTGGTCATGGAGATGCTGTCCCCCTTGGGACCAGAGGCACAGGACAGGCCTGCCTTCTGCCCAGACTCCTTCCTCAGAGTGGAGCACGCATCCCGGCCCTAGTCATCCCCTCATGTCTTCTTAGGAACCAGGCTTTGTCTCTCCGCACAGGGAGCGGGTGACACTTGTCTTGCCACCGGCCTGCGGTTCCTGCCACGGCAGGCTATTCTGCTTCCCGACCTTTCCCGACCACAAGGACAACGGCTCCTTCTCTTTTCCTGGGGTGGCGTGCTGCGCCTTCCCCACAGACATGCTCCTGGGGAGCACAGTGACAGACGTGTGCAACCACGTTTCTCTCTCAGATCTCAAAAACACAACATAACCCTACACCTAAAGGAGATGGAGAAAGAACAAAAAAGAAAGCCTAAACCCAGCAGAAGAGGAATAATAAAGATCAGAGAAGAAATCAATGAAATAGAAAGAAATAAACAAACAAACAAAAACCACAAAAAACCACCACCAACAACAAAAAACAATAGAACAAATCAATGAAACTAGGAGCTGGTTCTTTGAAAGAATTAATAAGATTGATAAACCCCTTTCCAGACTTATCAAAAAGAAAAGAGAAAGAACCCAAATGAATTCATGAATGAAAGAGGAGAGATCACAACCAACACCAAAGAAATACAAACAATTATAAGAACATACTATGAGCAACTCTACGTCAACAAATTCAACAATCTGGAAGAAATGGATACATTCCTAGAGACATATAAACTACCACAATTGAACCAGGAAGAAATGGGATCCTGAACAGACCCATAACCAGTACGGAGATTGAAACAGTCATCAAAAATCTCCAAACAAAAGCCCTGGGCCAGATGCTTCCCAGCGGAATTCTACCAAAAATTTAAAGAAGAATTAATTCCTAATCTCATGATACTGTTCCAAAAAATTAGAAATGGAAGGAAAACTTCCAAACTCTTTTTTTTCTGAGGCCAGCATCACCTTGATCCCAAAACCAGACAAGGATCCCATCAAAAAAGAGAACTACAAACCAATATCCTTATGAACACAGATGCGAAAATTCTCACCAAAATACTAGCCAATAGGATTCAACAGTACATTAAAATGATTATTCACCACGACCAAGTGGGATTTATTCCAGGGCTACAAGGTTGGTTCAACATCTGCAAATCAATCAATGTGATATAACACATTAATAAAAGAAAGAACAAGAACCATATGATACTCTCCAATAGATGCTGAAAAAGCATTTGGCAAAGTGCAGTGTCCCTTCCTGATTAAAACTCTTCAAAGCGTAGGCATAGAGGGCACATATTATCAATATTATCAAAGCCATCTATGAAAAACCCACTGCAAATATCATTCTCAATGGAGAAAAACTGAATACTTTTCCGCTGAGGTCAGGAACACGGCAGGGATGTCCGTTATCACCACTGCTATTCAACATCGTAATAGAAGTCCTAGCCTCAGCAATCAGACAACAAAAAGAAATTAAGGGCATCCAAATTTTGCCAAATTGGCAAAAGAGAAGTCAAACTATCCCTGTTTGCAGACGATATGACACTGTATGTGGAAAACTTAAAGGACTCCACTCCAAATCTGCTGTAACTTGTATAGGAATTCTGTTAAGTGTCAGAATATAAAAATCAATGCACAGAAATTGGTTGCATTTTTTTAAACCAACAAGACTGAAGAAATAGAAATTAAGGAGTGAATCCCATTTACAATTGCACCCAAACCCTAAGATACCTAGGAATAAACCTAACCAAAGAGACAAAGAATCTATACTCAGAAAACTCTAAAGTACTCATGAAAGAAATTGAAGAAGACACAAAGAAATGGAAAATGTTCCATGCTCCTGTATTGGAAGAACAAATATTGTGAAAATGTCTATGCTACGTAAAGCAATCTACACATTTAAGGCAATCCCTATCAAAAATCCCATCCATTTTTTTTTTCAAAGAAATGGGGCAAATCATCCTAAAATATATATGGAACCAGAAAATACCTCGAATAGCCAGAGGAATATTGAAAAAGAAAGCCAAAGTTGTTGGCATCACAATTCCATACTTCAAGCTCTATTACAAAGTTGTCATCATCAAGATAGTAGGGAACTGTCCCCAAAACAGACATAGATCAATGGAACAGAATAGAGAGCCCAGAAATACACCCTCAACTCTATGGTCAACTAATCTTCAACAAAGCAGGAAGGAATGTCCTATGGAAAAGAGACAGCCTCTTCAACAAATGGTGTTGGGAAAATTGAAGAGCCACATGCAGAAAAATGAAGTTGGACCATTTCCTTACACCATACATGAAAATAGACTGGAAATGGATGAAGAAGCATAATGTGAGAAAGGAATCCATCAAAATCCTTGAGGAGGAGAGAACAGGTATCAACCTCTTTGACCTCAGCAGCAGCAACTTCTTCCTAGGAACATCGCCAAAGGCAAGGGAAGCAAGGGCAAGAATGAACTATTGGGATTTCATCAGATCAAAAAGCTTTTGTTTGCACAGCAAAGGAAACAGTTAACAAAGCCAAAAGATGACTGTCAGAAGTTATCTGGGAGAAGATATTTGCAAATGACATACCAGATAAAAGGCCACTATCTATCCAAAATCTATAAAGAGCTTATCAAACTCAACACCCTAAAAACAAATAATCGAATGAAGAAAAGGGCAGAGGACATGAACAGACATTGCTGCAAAGAATACATCCAAATGGCCAACAGACACATGAAAAAATGCTCCACATCACTCGGCATCAGGGAAATGCAAATCAAAACCAGAATGAGATACCACCTCACACCTTTCAGAATGGCTAAAATGAACAAGTCAGTCAATGACAGATGCTGGCGAGGATGTGGAGAAAAGGCAACCCTCCTACACTGTATGTGGGAATGCAAGCTGGTGCAACCACTCTGGAAAACAGCGTGGAGGTGCCTCAAAAATCCAGTCATGAATTACCAAAAAAGGGATATAAATTACCAAAGTGTTTGTATAATTGTAATGTACAACTGCCCATTATCGTTCAATAGTGTCGGCTTGTACAAGAACTCTATAAAAGAACTCCACTTCTAAACTGTGGAAAATATGTTCCCTTTCACCCTATATACAACTATTAAGCCATTCATTTAGCTTTTAAAATATCCACTTAATACAGGCTTTTTTTACTCATTTGAACAGGCAGCAGGG
This sequence comes from Mustela putorius furo, assembly GCF_011764305.1. Lineage (NCBI taxonomy): Eukaryota > Metazoa > Chordata > Mammalia > Carnivora > Mustelidae > Mustela > Mustela putorius. The sequence continues at coordinate 26,659 of NW_025421353.1, forward strand.
CTCTATTCTTATTGCTTACATCTGAAGGATAGACTTCTAGCATAAGAGGTAAAGCCCTTAAAGGAGCCCAATAATAACAACAAAATACAGTTTAGTGAGCCCTTACAATCTTCCAGCTACCTTTCTGAGAATACTTCAATTAATAAAACATATAAAATACCTGACCCCAAAGAGCTTACATTCTTTTGAAATATAATAGTGAAATACAGCAATAATAGAGGGGCACCTCGGGTGGCTCAGTCTATTGAGTGACTGCCTCTGGCTTGGGTCATGATCTCAGGGTCCTGGGATGTAACTCCCCAGCAGGCTTTCTAGGCAGTGGGGGTGTTTTCTTCTTCCTCTGCGCCCCCTCCCAATTCTCTCTCTCTCTGTCTCAAATAAGGAAATAAACCAGTAATAGAATAATGATTGATGGTTGATGGTGATAAGTGTTACAAAGAAATACAAGAAAGGTAAAAAACCATTGGAGAATGCTGGGATGAAAGTTAATTTTTATTTTGTGTTGGGTGGTTATATCTCATTTATGAGATGTTATTTGCACAAAGACCCAGGAAGTGAAGGAGGGTGTTATACAAATATTAAAGGAAAAGGTAGAGCAAGTAAGTATATAGACTTTGTGTGAACAGCTGGTCTATTACTTTTGAGGAAAAGCAAGGAGGCCAATGAGGAGTTCATAGTGGTGGAGAGAGGAAGAACGTATTGATGCATGACCTTCTAGTACATTGAAATGCCTTCAGTTTTTTATTTAATATGAAAGGGGACGATACCAAAAGACTTTCAACAGCAGAATAAAATCATCTGACTTGATTTTTAGGTTAAGTTGCTGTACCAAAATAAATTTGCAGGGAGAAAGGAGTGCAGTATGTGTGGAAGTGGGGCTATCAATCAAGTCAATAATTCAGGAACATATGATGGTGTTTTTAGCATGCTGGGTGGTAATAGAAGTGGTGAGGTATGGTTTTATTTTTTGTATATATTTTGATGGTGAATATTCTGGTGAACAGGATGGGGTATGTGCAGGACAGACAACATCAACATTTATTTTACCTGCACAAACAGAAGGGTGGAGTCTTCATTCCCTGATATGGAGAGAACTCTGAATTCAAATGTTCTTTCTGATTAAAAATGGCATAGTGATGATGAGGATTTAGTCAGACAGTGAAAGAGAACAGTAAGCATAGTGTTAAGCGGTAAGACATAATACATTTGAACATCAAAAAACGTTGGGTTGGATCATCTGTTTATGTGAGTAAATAAATTAACAAAGGTTCCTGGGGTTCTGATAGAGGTAAAGAAGACTACTATATGATCCAAAGGGGCACGTGCACCAAATGTTTATAGCACCAATATCCACAATAGCCAAACTATGGAAAGAACCTAGATGTCTATCAACAAATGAATGGTAAATATGATGGAATAGTATGCAGCCATCAAAAGAAATGAAATCTTGCCATTTGCGATGACATGGATGGAACTAGATGGTATTATGCTTAGCAAAATAAGTCAACCAGAGAAAGACACTATCATATGATCTCCCTGATATGAGGAAATGGAGGTGCAATGTGGGGGTTTGGGGGACAGCAAAAGAGTAAATGAAACAAGATGGGATCGGGAGGCAGACAAACCATAACAGACACTTAATCTCAGAAAACAAACTGCGAGTTGCCGGGGGGGTGGGGAGGGTAGGGAGAGGGTGGTGGGGTTATGAACATTGGGGAGGGAATGTGCTGTGGTGAGTGCTGTGAAGTGTGTAAACCTGGCGATTCACAGACCTGTACCCCTGGGGCTAATAATACATTATATGTTAATTTTAAAAAAAGAGGAAGAAGAAGACTACTATAAATCAAATGCTATGGTTTTCAGCAAAGAGTGTGTAATCAGGCATATTTTATTAAAGTAACCAAGTAAAATGATGGTCGAAAATTGGAAAAACAGAAAACATAAAAATCAGAGATTTTAAAAAGAGATATGGGACAGTGTAGAGAATATAGTCAATGATATTATAATAGTGTTATATGGTGACAGATGGTGGCTATATTTGTAGTGATCATAGAATAATGTATGGAGATATTGAAAACCTGAAACCAATGTAACACTGAATATCAACTATACTCAAATAAAAAAATAGTAAAAATAAAACATTTTAATTTAAAAATAAAAAGAGGGACAAGAATTTGAAAAGTGAATTTCAAAAAGAGTAAAGATGAGGCTAAGACATACTCTGAACCTTGAGGAAAACACCATTTTGAAAATTCTTCCCATTTTGAGAAAACTCAAATGAATCAATACCATAAAAGAATCCATTTTAACTGAGAGATGTAATGAATGCTCAAGAAATAATTTTATGACAGGATAACTCTTCCCTATGAAACAGCATACAGAAACCAGGGGAAACGCCTGGAAGCAAAATAAACTATACTGAAAATAAGAATTAGGAAAAAGATAAATGATGAAGGATAAGAAAATTAGACCTGCGACAGAGACCTAGTGAAGAGAATTTTTAGCTTGTGTTTTAATGTTTTTGAGGATAATCTAGAGTTCATAACTGCCTTGAGATAGGCTGGTTGTAGGCAGTTTAGGCAGACCCCTAAGACAGGCCTACTTTGGGCAGGTGGTGTTGGAGGAGGCCATTGGGCTGGACAAAGACAAATCCAACCATTTGACTAAAGTGTCTGTGAAGATGTTGAAGTCAGATGCAACAGAGAAAGACCTGTCAAACCTAATCTCAGAAATGGAGATGATGAAGATGATTGGACAGCACAAGGGACACCATCAACCTGCTGGGTTCTGCACACAGGACGGTTCTTCGTACACTCTCATGGAATATGCCTCAAAAGACAACATACAGGAGTACCTGCAGGCCCAGAGGCCTCCTGACCTGGAGTACTGTTACAATATCAGCCACAATGCAGCAGAGCAACTCTCCTCCAAGGACCTGGTATCCTGTGCCTATCAGGTAGCCTGAGGCATGGAGTACCTTGCCTCCAAGAAGTGCATACACCAAGACCTGGCCACCAGGGAAGTGCTGGTGACAAAGGACAACATGATGAAGATCTCAGACTTCAGCCTTGCCAGAGATATCACCACATCAGTTACTATAAAAAGACAACCAACAGTGGACTGTCTGTGAAGTGGATGGTCCCTAAGGCCATGTTTGACCAGATCTACATCGACCAGAGTGACTTCTGGTCTTTTGCGGTGATCCTGTGCAAAATCTTCACTCTGGAAGCCTCCCATATCCTGGAGTGCCTGTGGAGGTGGTTTTCAAGCTGCTGAAGGAGTCATTTGATGGATAAGCCAATAAGTGCACCAGAGAGTTCTACACACAATAATGAGGGGTGGCTGGCATGTGGTACCTTCAAGCTGCTGGTAGAAGACCGGGATCATACTGTGGCCTTGACCTCCAACCAGGAGTACCCGGACCTGTCCTTGGCCCTGGAACAATACTGTCTATGCTTTCCCAACACCCAAAGCTCCACCTGCTCCTCAGAGAAGAATTCCACCTTCTCTCATGTGCCGTTGCCCAGGGAGGCCTATCTGCCCTGACACCCAGCCCAGCTTGCCAATGGTGGACTCAAATGACTAGTATCCCTATTACTCCTGTCCAGATTCCGTCATAAGCTCTAACCCTTACTTCCCACACTCCCTGCAAGACTGACTGCCTTCTCCTTTGTCCCTTTCCTACTGGCAGGAGCCAGCTGCCTACCTGAGGCCTTCACCCCTTGAAGCTCACCTCTCTTCCTCTTCCTCCTCCTTACAACCTGCTCATGAAAGAAAGGCACAGAGAGGCAGGTACTTGCTCGTGGCTACTTCCTTCCCTCCCATATGTTGGACCAAGACCCCTCCCTGGCATCTGGTACTGCCTGGACATCGAGGGAGTGGGAGATGAGGCATGCCAGTGAAAGCTGTCGCAGCTTTCCTGTTTTGGTTTTGTCTGCTTAGCATAACATGTAAGACTGAGTTCTGGTGGCAGGGTCCTAGTCCTTGGGGCTATAGCACTAGCGAGGGGAGGTCCACTGCTCTGGGCCTTGGCTAAGAGCAACCCCTGCTCCAGAGATATGGTGCAAGGGGCTTATTAATTTTGATACTAATTTGCTTTGCTGACCAAAATACCTGGTATCAAAAGATGGGAAGGCAAAGACTGGAAGCAGTGTTGTGACCATGGGGTCCAGCCCCAAACTATATGAAGAAAACATAAAGTGTGTAAATCTGAGTAAGTATATATTTACACACCTTTTTAAATAGGTTGTTATCAAAGATTTAATCAATGGGTAATATGCTTCTCGTGGCTGGGAAGCATCAGTTGCCATATATTAAAAACAAAAAGAAAAGAGGTGTCTGGGTGGCTTCCTCCATAAGTGTCCCTTCTTTTCAGGTCATGATTCCAGGGTCCTGATATGGAGCCCCACATCAGGCTCTCTGCTCAGTGGGAAACCTGCTTCTCCTTTTCCCTCTGCCCTGCTTATAGTTCCTCTTCCTGTCTCTATGTCTGTCAAATAAATAAAATATTAAAAAAGAAAGAAAGAAAAAAATGTTTTTGAAAGTTCTTTTTTTTTTTTTTTTAATTTTCTAGGGGTGCCTGGATGACTCCGTTCTTTAAGCAGATGTTTGCCTTTGGCTGAGGTCATGATTCCAGTATACAGGGATTCAGCCCAGCATGGGATTACTTGCACCCCAAGGAGCTTGCTTCTTCCTCTCCCTTTGCACGTTTTTCCCCCCACTTGTGCGCTTTCTCTCTCTCTCTCTCTCTCTCTTGCTGTCAATAAACAAAATAAAATCTTTCACTAAATAAATAAATAAATAAATAAATAAATTTCTAAACCTACTTTCAGTTTAGGTCCCTTAACAAAAAAAATTGCTACTCCTTCATTTAAAAAAAAATAAAGATAATTTAGAAAGATGCTTCATGAGCTAAAGAGCTCTTTTGTTTCTTTGTCAGGATTAAATATAGAAGTGCTTTAAAAAGTAAAAGAAAAAATATGCTATATTAACACTAATCACACTATAACTTTGGTGGTTATATCAAGATAATGAAAAGTGATTTTAAAGCAAATTTCATTATCAGACATAAAGATCAAGTCAAAATTCCAGAAGAGTAAAAGCATGAATTCCTCAGGGAGTATAATAATTCTTGACTTTTAATACTTAATAACAGATTTGGGGATATATAGGGAAAAACTAAGAACAAAAATCATAACTTCTACCTTAGAAGAGAAATGGAAAAAAATTTCAACACCTTTATTTTAAGATTATATAGACAAACGGTCATCAAATTGGTAAGATATGTAAGACTTGAACAAAATTATCAACTAACTAGATATGCTTGATATTACAGAACACTCCCAACAACCGCAGACTACATATATCTTAAGCCATGATTTTCTTTGCAAAGGTCAACATTGATAATGTTCTAGTCATACCTCCGTGTACCAGGAAAGAAGTAGCATATTTCTTGAAAGACACAGCTATCAAAGCTCCATTGAGAAACCGTAAAGATGGAGAAGGGATTTGCAAATTATACATCTGATAATGTACATCTACTCTGATTATTAAAAAATGAATAAAAATATAAAACCTTACTAATAACCAAACAGAGTATCCAATTTTACATGTGAAGAAAATTATTGCAGAGACATGTCACCAAAAGGATATGGATGGCTTATAAGCACATGACAAATTTCTCAACATTTAGACATTAAAGAAATACAAATTAAAATCATAATGAGACATGCTTACATATCTATTAGAATGGCTAAAATTATAAAGGCTAATTGTACTTCGTCTGAGCTAGATTGAGAAGCAACAAAAAATCTAAAACTGTTGTTGGCATATATCATGATACCACCACTTTGGAAAATAGTTTGAAAAATTTTTTTAAATGCAAAATATGTTGCAGTTACACAAATAGCCATTTTACTTCTAGGCTTTTAACCAAGAGAAACAAACCCTATGTTCATACTAGGTCTTGTATATGGATTTCATAGCAGCTTTATTTTTAAGAATTGAATACAGTGGAAATGTTCATCAATGTCCATCAATAGAGCAAAGACAAATTATGATCTATTCATGAAAGAGATTACTATTCAACATCAAAATGAACTATTTACAATTGGAGATTCTCAAAGTAATGATGCTGAGAAAAGAAAAGCCAGGCAACGAATAGTATATACTGTGTGATTCCATAACTATAAAAAATCTAGAAAATACAAATTTATATATAGTCACAGTCATCAAATATATTGGTGTGATTTTAGTGCCTTCTTCTGTGCTCCCATAGCTTCCTACACTTGGATCTCCGAGCATTTGTTACACCATGTGAATATATGAACTCTTTTTCTTTATTCTGTCTTACTAGAATAAGAATCCTTGAAATTTTTTGGACATTTGAACTCTCAGTTATTAGCAGAAATTCTATCACACAGTAAGTTTCCAAATATAAAAGCCAGAGTTTTACAATGACTTCTAAGCTTTTACATCATCTAGCCACTCATTTAACCTCTGTGACCTCTTTCCCTGCTACTCTTCAGTCCCTCACAGTGGCCTCCTTGCTATTCCTCAGATATGCCAGGCACGATCCAACCTTATGGCCTTCAAGATAGCCAATTCCTTTGTCTGGAGTGACCTTATTGCTGATAGTTCTGGGCAAATTCATCACCTTTCCATACCTTTGTTCAATTGTCAGCTTCATTGTAACTACCCTGATCTTCCTGTTAAAATTTTTAACTCCCCATCCCCTGCCTAACAACCTTGATTTTTCTCACCCTGATATAATTTTTCTTTTTCCCCATTGTACTCATCATTTTTGAATGCACTATGCAATTTTCATTAAGGTTTATATCTTTTAATTGTCTCACCCATTAAAATAAAAGTTCTACAAAGCCAAGTATTTCATTTACCAGTGTAGTCTGAAGTAATATCTGCCATATAATAGGTTCAATAGACAATTGGTAAATTTCAGAAAAAATTATTAATTATACTGAATGTCATAAGTCATTTCAATATTTTTTTTCCAAAAAATAAACTATGTAAAACATACCTTAAATTTACTTTCAAAATATTTTATAGCATATAATGGACAATATACATAAGCCTTAAAGAAACAATCATATAAATAACCATTTCATACCTACTTAAAAATTGCATAATACCACACTCCTAGATCCTCTCTGAATGCTCTAAAATAACCCTTCAAAGGAAATACATTTTTAAAAATAACAGATTTTTTGGCAAATAATTTAATAAAATAAAAGTTTCATTCATCTATGTAGATCATAATAAATGTTTTTAATAAGCATGAAATTATAACTCTGAAGTGCGCTAAAATGAAACCACCTGCTAAGGGTGAGAGAACAAAAATAAACATCATTTTTCCAAATAAGAGGAATTTATTACCTTTGAATCAAAGCATGTGGATTTGCTCAAACTGGCAATAAAGGAATATGGAAACACAAAACATAGAATGTCATATTTTAGATTTCTAAAAGACTTTAAAGTGAAGAGTATATATTTTTTAAATGCTACATAATGCTACATAATGACAAGATGACAGGTTGTGACAAATAGCATTTTAAAAGCTCTACTCAGGCTCCATAGCTCAGGGGTTAGAGCACTGGTCTTGTAAAAGCTCTACTCATAATGGAACGGAAGGAGTCATTTACCTATAATTTTATATAGGTCATTAATTTACTATATCTGGATACAATATATTACCAAACAGATGTTCATCAAAGACTAAATCATCTTTAATGGAACATAATATTTTGAACCTACATCTATTATTCATTTTTTCGATCTAACATTTATAGTCTCGCTAAACAATTTATCAGTTGTCGAAAAAATTAAAAAAAAAATAGGATAAAAAGTCGTGTGTGGAAAAGTAGATTTTCTTTGAAATTTGCATTTAAATGAAAATATTTGCTGATATTTTTAAAACTTTAAATGTAATTTTATATATACCTGACCTATCAGATGATATAAAATTTTTGGAGAAAATATGACATATTTTTTTGATCTTGGTTGAAGGTATTAATAACGAGCAACTGTTTGTATTATTTGTATTGTGATATCTTAGTTAATAAACATGAATAACTGGTATAAAATATTTTTTTTTAAATTTTATTTATTTCCTTGACAGAGATCACAGGAAGGCAGAGAGGCAGGCAGAGAGAGAGGAATGGAAGCAGGCTCCCTGCTGAGATGAGAGCCCACTGTGGGACTCAATCCCAGGAACCTGGAATCATAACCTGAGCTGAAGGCAGAGATTTTAACCCACTGAGCCACCCAGGCACTCTAAAATACGTTTTTTTTTTTTATATAGAATTATAGTTCTTGCCAAAATATGGAACTAGCTGGAACTGAATGCCTCCTTCAAAGTCAGCTCTGGAGAAATTATGCAAGTGTAATATAGAACTATTTCAGATATTAACCAAAAACAAAGAAATAATGATAAATTCCTTAAAAGACTCAAAGTTGCTCTTGACTGGTATGTTTCAAGCTCTTTTCCTGGTTTGAGGACAGTTTTTAACAAGCCTGTCACTGTAGAAACCAGCTGGATGTTTAGAGGCTATCAGAACTGTGCAAAAACCTTGAAGGAGTAAAGACTTGAAAATTCTTTAGAGAGATTAGCTCCCTAAGGCATTATTCATCCACACATTTTCCTCCAAACAATTAAGGCTGATGGATGAGGGGCACCTGAGGGGCTCTCTCATCACGTGGGTGGTGGGCTAAGCCTCTGCCTTCATCTCAAGTCATGGTCTCTGGGTCCTGGGATCCAGCCCCACATCGGGCTCTGCTCAAAAGGAAGCCTGCTTCCCTCCCTGCTTGCCTGCCTCTCTGCTTACTTGTAATCTCTCTCTCTCTCTCTCTCTCTCTCTGTGTCCAATAAATAAATAAAATCTTTAAAAAAGGCTGATGGATGATAAATTATGAAAACTGCTCCCTCCAAATGATGCTTCTTCAGAAGGATTTAAGAATTTAAAATTGTAAGAACTTAAAATTGAAACTTGATCGTAGGATTTATCTTACAGAATAAGATCAAGTGCAGGCAGTTATTATTATTTCTGAAGTATTTGTGATTCTGAATTCTTGGCCTCATTAGTAAATTTATTTTTAAATTCTCCCATGGAGTGGTGATTGGCCTTCAGTCTTTCATTGATGTACATCATTGGGTCAAATGAGATGTGTGTGCCCAGAACTATATATAATCTTCTTTGTATTTCACTGGAGATGGCATTTCTGAGTTTTGTTCAATTGAATTTGGACAGATGTTTTTTAATAGTCACTATCTTCCTTTTTTTTTTTTTTTCTCTTTCCGATTCTCTGAAAAAAAACCCTGACTAATTCACATTATCACAGTAATATCACAATTCAAGTTTTTCCAAACACTATAGCTGCAAAATAGAAGGAAGCTACTCAGAATGTAATGCTATTGTGAATGATTGAGAAAGAAAACGTTATTATAATTAAGCTACCAGGTTTCAATGTATTTTATTGTTGCTTAGAAAATCCTAGCATACCCAGACTTTACAGAGATTTGATGATCCTAAGAGAAGCTGAACTCATGGACCAAAATAGCTATGCACATAAAAAGTACAATTACTTACCTAAAAAAGATGATGTGGTTAACTTTATATGGCAATCCAAGTGTTATTGGAACAGGAATTTAAAAAATAGCTTAGGGGCGCCTAGGTGGCTCAGTGGATTAAGCCACTGCCTTCAGCTCAGGTCATGATCTCAGGGTCCTGGGATCAAGTCCTGCATCAGGCTCTCTGCTCATCAGGGAGTCTGCTTCTCTCTCTCTCTCTCTCTCTCTCTCTCTGCCTGCCCTCCATCTACTTGTGATCTCTCTCTGTCAAATAAATAAATAAATAAAATCTAAAAAAAAAAAAAAAAGAATGACTGTACTTTTAAAAAATAGCTTAAAAGGGGCACCTGGGTGGCTCAGTGGGTTAAGCCGCTGCCTTCGGTTCAAGTCATGATCTCAGGGTCCTGGGATCAAGCCCCACATCAGGCTTTCTGCTCAGCAGGTAGCCTGCTTCCCTTCCTCTCTCTCTGCCTACTTGTGATTTCTCACTGTCAAATATATAAATAAAATATTTTTAAAAGTAGCTTAAAAGTATATGATAAAATAATGATATACATATACAAAGAAAAGAAAGATACTATACTGTGAATATAAATTAAGTGAAAATTGTTGAAATAAAGAATACAATAAATGGAGACTAAGATGAATATAGCTGTAAAATGAATAAGTGAGTTGGGAAAAACAAACAAACAAAGAAATTAATGACTTCTGCCCAAATGCAGCAGAAGAAAAAAAAATAAAGAAAATATTTAAATAAGTACTGAGATAAATTTTGGAGAATTAAAGAAAGATAAAAGATACCAGACTTAAAATGATGCCAAACATGAGAAATCAGAAACAAAACAAAACAAAACCACACACACAAAAAACCACTCATATAGGGCGCCTGGGTGACTCAGTGGGTTAAGCCGCTGCATTCGGCTCAGGTCATGATCTCAGGGTCCTGGGATCAAGTCCCGCATGGGGCTCTCTGCTCGGCGGGGAGCCTGCCTCCTCCTCCTCTCTCTCTCTCTCTGCCTGCCTCTCCAACTACTTGTGATTTCTCTCTGTCAAATAAATAAATGAAATCTTTTAAAAAAAACCACTCATATATATTAGGGTGAGTTTTAAGAATATCAAAAACAGAGAAGAGCATAAATGATGCCCAAGAGAAGAACAGATCACCTAAAATGTACAAGAATAATACTGACAGCAGAATTCTCAATAGTAATAGCATATAAAGGAGACAGCTGGGTGTTTGTATAGATGGAAAAGATATTTGAAACTAGATATTATACATCAAGCCAAATTATTGATTAAATTTGAGAGCACAGTAAAAATACAATGAAGCATGTTAGGTCTTAGAACATTTATCACACAGAGACACACATTTTAGAAAACTTCCTTGGAGGACAGCTCAATTTAGATAGAGAAAACAGAATTATGTACTCAAAGGCACATTTTGAAGGAAGGATTGAATATAGTCTGCACTGCAAATATTCTTTAATCTTATGTTCTGAATTTCCTAAATTTAAGAAGTATTTGTTCAAATATTTATCTTTAAATAAACCCTAGGAGACTTTTTCTTGGATTCTGTAAAATCAGTCCATTTGGATACAAATCTTTTTGTCACTGATGGAAATTTTGATAGCCCTTAACTTTGGAATGCCTAATGTATTGTTACAGCAATTGTGATTTGCCAATACATGGGTGTGTGTGTGTGTGTGTGTGTGTGTTTATTTTTATTTTTGATGGTTTTTTTACTCTTCTATGAGATTTTTAAGTAGATATAATTTTAATAAATTATGATTTGTTGAAATTTATCTGAGGTTATATATAATAAAATGAAATTTGTGTGAACTGAAGAAGTGCGTCTCCATTTTTTTTTTTTTTTAAGAGTAGACTGGTCTTTAAAAATTGTCCAAAGAAGTACATTATATTCATTATTAAATTTGATAATATACAATAAAGTATTTATGGTCATATGGAACCATATCAAATTCTACTATTAATTCATATTAATAATTACCATAAGAGGAAAAAGGGATATTTTTCAAAATGAAAATTAGTGTATTTTTCAAAATATGATATAGTGTTATTCACTGAACAGAGGGAACAAATGTCAAAGTTTAACACAGTTTACAGAATGTTTTAACATAAATTGAAATTTAAATCTGACCAAATTTCACAGTTAAGTAAAATGATAGCACTTTAAATCCTTGAAAAGTGGTAAGTGACCCAAAACATTGCTTAGAAAAACAAAATTTAACACTACACTAGTCTGAGATGGTTACGTTATGGTACAACTTGCCATTGTGTATCATCAAATGGTATATTTTTTTCTTTTGGTCTTGTCATTATATTTTATTTTAGCCATTCTGATAAGTGTGTAGTGTTATCTCAGTGTCATTTTAATTGCATTTCCTTGATGTCTAGTTATGTCAAATTATATTATTTTGATGTTTAATGTTCTGAGCTTTCTCAGTTCAAGACCATGAAGCCACTTAGGAAAAATACAGTTGCAGATGTACTCATAGACCAACTCTTATTTAGAAATAAGAACAAACATTACTACCCATTCCAACAAAAAATAGATTTGTTATGCAGTAGGGATTTTATAAATTACCTGACACAACTTATATAGTAAGATGAAATGGGACTGGAGGCTTCTTGCAGCTATATACAACATCATTTTAATTTCAATTTTCAGTATAATTTTTCCAAGGTATACACAGAATATATATTTAATGTAAATTGTTAACATTTTATTTTTTTTATTTTTTATTTTTTTAATTTTTTAGTAAAGATTCACAATAGATGGAGAGGCAGGCAGAGAGAGAGAGGGAAGCAGGCTCCCTGCTGAGCAGAGAGCCCGATGCGGGACTCGATCCCAGGACCCCGAGATCATGACCTGAGCCGAAGGCAGCGGCTTAACCCACTGAGCCACCCAGGCGCCCAATTGTGAACATTTTAAACTCTGTATATGAAAATTAATCAATTTTAAGTTTATAACAATCCAAATTAACGGAAGTTTATTTTAAATTAGTTAGCTTTCTCTGCATTGCAAGACAGAATAATCAAGAATTGGTAAGAAAAAAAATAATCTCTGTAAAATTACCAGGGGTGCATTATAAAGTGTTCGGTAACCGATCAAACTCACAATTTGGATTGAATGGCAAGTGATTTTTAAAATCTGGAACTCATGTCATTTTTTTTTTTTCTTCATTGTGTCTTAATAAATTACTGTGTTCATTTGCATGGGAGTGTGAAGAAAAATGCATGACATTTTCATCTCAACACTAACACTTTTAACTGGCAACTCTGAATGTACTTTACAGCAGTGTAACAAAGTAAAGATCAATGATGTTTCATGAAATATTTGTTATAATTCTCAAGGAGATAGGGAGTTTGTGCAAAAATGCAAATCACTTTGCGACTAAACACATTGTTTATTTCAGCTAATTTTAAGAAAATATGCTAAGACTCTCTCAAAAAAGGAAGCAATGATTTAGGTTTTCCTTCAAACTCCTTATCTAATCCTGAACCAACAGCACATAGTTCAAAGAGCAACTAATTTGTGCAGCTCCAATTTACACATTTCCTAACAATGCTTAATTTAGTGGAATTTCTGTCCAATTATGTTAATTTGATGTAGTGAAAGACAAACATTTCAAAAAGATCATCCTTAATTTATATAGATTGCCAAACTCTGCATTTTCTGAAATGACGCCCAGGAAAGTATTTTCAAAAACAAACAAACAAACAATGCCAGAACCACTATTAGGTCATCTCTAGGCAGAAAGTGACTCAGAGCCTACATTACTCTCTCCCTGAAAGTATACTGTAGGCACTGAAACTACTACCCTGAGTCTGTGCTATCAAATTCCTTAAGTTAGAAAGTTTTAAAACCAGTCTGTGTGGGAGTATTTCATTTACAGATAGAGACTTGGTTGTTTATACATTTTTCATACTTGATTTTTAGGGTGTAATAACTATGTTTTAAAATTCATGGTGGTTTTGAATACTGTTGGATAATTGTGCTAAAATGGTATATCCATTCCTCCTAGGAAACAGAAATTATAGAAAGGTAGTGTTTTTCAGATCTGACATCTTTGAGTCATTGCAGTTTCAGTATAAATGCAATAGGAAAAGTGACATTCATGTTTATGATATTTTCTATAAATAAATTAGAATGTACTGGAGGCCTGATATAAAGTGGGATGACTAAACTTCAGTAAGATCTTGTTTTCAATTCAAAATAAATTTTAAATTGAATTATGCACCTCTAAGTTCAGAGACAATAAACATTAACCAACACAATTAATAAGTTCTATTTCTTGAAATTTCGGGAACATTGATAGTCTCACCTACTGGATGAACAACAGCTAAAATTTTTGGTCATGGATTCTTGCTAAAATATCACTTTCCCAAAGAAAATTAATGTTATGAATTTTCACTGATTGTTATTGATCATGAAGAATATAACAACCATGATAAAAAGAGTAGGAAAAACATGATATCTCATCTGTAAGGGCATGTGGAAAGTAGGAAATGCTAATAAAAATAACTACCATTATTTCCCAAGTTAACATAATATAACAGAACAAAAATATTTCATAACAATATTTTCTAGGCTCATTCTTTTTTTTTAATATATAATTTTTTATTTTTTATAAACATAAATTTTTATCCCCAGGGGTACAGGTCTGTGAATCACCAGGTTTACACACTTCACAGCACTCACCAAAGCACATACCCTCCCCAATGTCCATAATCCCACCCCTTCTCCCAAACCCCCTCCCCCCAGCAACCCTCAGTTTGTTTTGTGAGATTAAGAGTCACTTATGGTTTGTCTCCCTCCCAATCCCATCTTGTTTCATTGATTCTTCTCCTACCCACTTAAGCCCCCATGTTGCATCACCACTTCCTCATATCAGGGAGATCATATGATAGTTGTCTTTCTCTGCTTGACTTATTTCGCTAAGCATGATACGCTCTAGTTCCATCCATGTTGTCGCAAATGGCAAGATTTCATTTCTTTTGATGGCTGCATAGTATTCCATTGTGTATATATACCACATCTTCTTGATCCATTCATCTGTTGATGGACATCTAGGTTCTTTCCATAGTTTGGCTATTGTGGACATTGCTGCTATAAACATTCGGGTACACGTGCCCCTTTGGATCACTACGTTTGTATCTTTAGGGTAAATACCCAATAGTGCAATTGCTGGGTCATAGGGCAGTTCTATTTTCAACATTTTGAGGAACCTCCATGCTGTTTTCCAGAGAGGTTGCACCAGCTTGCATTCCCACCAACAGTGTAGGAGGGTTCCCCTTTCTCCGCATCCTCACCAGCATCTGTCATTTCCTGACTTGTTGATTTTAGCCATTCTGACTGGTGTGAGGTGATATCGCATTGTGGTTTTGATTTGTATTTCCCTGATGCCGAGTGATATGGAGCACTTTTTCATGTGTCTGTTGGCCATCTGGATGTCTTCTTTGCAGAAATGTCTGTTCATGTCCTCTGCCCATTTCTTGATTGGATTATTTGTTCTTTGGGTGTTGAGTTTGCTAAGTTCTTTATAGATTCTGGACACTAGTCCTTTATCTGATATGTCGTTTGCAAATATCTTCTCCCATTCTGTCAGTTGTCTTTTGATTTTGTTAACTGTTTCCTTTGCTGTGCAAAAGCTTTTGATCTTGATGAAATCCCAATAGTTCATTTTTGCCCTTGCTTCCCTTGCCTTTGGCGTTGTTCCTAGGAAGATGTTGCTGCGGCTGAGGTCGAAGAGGTTGCTGCCTGTGTTCTCCTCAAGGATTTTGATGGATTCCTTTCGCACATTGAGGTCCTTCATCCATTTTGAGTCTATTTTTTCGTGTGTGGTGTAAGGAAAGGCTCATTCTGATAACTCTTTTCTACATTCAAATTTAAAGGTTGAGGCATGTGATATATATTACACAAAAACCATCCCAAGGAATTCGTTTAAAAAAAAAAAAACAACTCTTAATAAAGGACAAATCCAAAGGAATTTCTTTTCTAATTTAATTAACAAATTATAAATCGACTTACCTATTTCATCACAGTGTATCAGGCACCAATAATATTTTTTAATCGTCATACCTGATGCAATAGTTACCATCTTTCAGACATACTGATCATGAGCAAGCAAATAAACAAGAGCACTGTAGCTTAAGATCTACCTGCATAAATATAGGACTACTTCAGACAATCTCTTCACCACAACATAGCAATGAATAGAAATCATACATGCTCTGTAATGGACATACAGATGAGATAGAAGGGGATGGGTGTTACTATATGCAGAATCTTTATTAATTACATTGTAAAAACATAATATGGAAAAACAGAATACAATTTTAGAAATACCCAGGTCACCATCATTGTTTTATTTTTATATGTGTAGATAAGGAGTTTAGTAAACAATCCATGACTATTCAACTTCTTATATTTTGAAAATTTTAGCAACAGTAACAAACCTAGCAACTAGAAAATTGTATCTATCTGCAAAATACAGCTTTGCCAGCATGGTAGAGGAAAAGCAAAACAAAATAAGTAAGAAAAGTTTAACATTTCACAAGAGTTTTACTTTTATATTTTTATTTATTATTTTTTATTTTTCACTTATTATTTACTTCTATTTTCTACTTTATTTTAATGAAAATGCCATGACCATAACATAAGAGCAGAATTAAACCAACATGAGAAATTATTTTTTTCATAAGTTATAATAAACTAGCTTGGTGATTAATTCAAAAATTATATTACAAACTTCAGTGTTCTTGCAGTAAGTATCACTTCATAAACAAATGAGTCAGGAGTCATAAACTAAAGATGATTCTAAATGTTATTTAGAGAGACATTCTGTTCTTAATATATTTCAAATATTCTACACAAGGCAAAGTGGATCCAAGTAATCTGTAGGCAAAATAAGATTTTAGAGAAGTATATATTTCCAACAGTATTTATAAAATATTACCTTTATGTAAGGCATCATCCTGGACTTTGTGGAAAACATACAAAGGAGTAAGAAGTGGCCCTTCAAGAAACACATAGAATATCAAGGTTTAACATGAAGCAGCATGTCTTCTCTAAGTAAAAAAAAACATTGTACCAACTGACTTTACTGAAACTTTATATTTATTGCTCTCGTTTTAGGTCATATTGTCCTTCTGCATGCAGGCTCCGATAACGGACATGATATAGACTGAATAGCTTATAAAGAACAGAAAACAAGAAAACTTATTTCTCACAGTTCTAGAACTGAGAAGTTCAAGATTAAGGAATGGGCATATCCAGGGAGAGCCCACTTCCTCATAGATGGCTATCTTCTCACTGTAAATGTACATGATGAATGAAGCAAGAGAACTCTCTGGGGTCTCCTTTAAAAGGACTGTAATCCCACTTATGACCTAATCACCTCCCAAAGGCCCCTATGTTTTAATACTATCACTTCCAGAGTTAGATTTCATAATATGATTTTGGGAGACATAAACATTCACACACACCATAGTATATATAAACAAAAAAAAAGACACAGAAACAAGAAACAACAAAAATTATTTTAACTACCTATTATTTTCAACTACATAAAATTTTAATTTGTTTCTATATAATATTAAATAACTCATTTGAGTGATTCACTTATATCCAATGCATCTGAGTGCAATTAAATTTGCTTACCCAACATATCCAGCAGCATATTTCTTCGGACTATCCCATTCCCCACCTTACAGGATTTACCACAATTAGAAGACAGGGGATAGAGGATAGATAGATAGATGTATACATAAACACACTTGTACATACACATATGCATATTTTTTTCCTGTTAATGATACTCATGCAAATAAAATTTAAGCTCAAGGAAACCTGTCTTGTGTGTTACTTAATATCCAGTTTTTAGTCAACATCCAAAAACAAATAATCCAATAAAAACATGGATAGAAGACATGAACAAGTGTTTCCCCAAAGAACACATTCAAATGTTCAGTAGATACATGAAAAGATGTCCATCATCATGTATCATCAGGAAATTGCAAAGCAAAACTAGAAAGAGATACCACCTCACACCTGTCAGAATGGCTAAAATCAACACTACAAGAAACAAAAGGTGTTGGAGAGGATGTGAAAAAGTAACACTAGTGGGGGCTGCCTGGGTGGCTCAGTGGGTTAAGCCTCTGCCTTCAGCTCAGGTCATGATCTCAGGGTCCTGGGATCAAGTCCCACATCGGGCTCTCTGCCAGGCATGGAGCCTGCTCCCTCCTCTCTCTCTCTACTTGTTATCTCTCTCTGTCAAATGAATAAAATCCTAAAAAAAAAAAAGAAAAAGAAAGAAAAAGTAACAATTGTGAACTGTAGGTGGTGATGCAAACTGATACAGCCATATTGGAAAACAGTATGGAATTTCCATAAAATTTAAAAATAGAAGTCCTTTGTGATAAACAATCCTGTTGGTGTGTATTTACCCAATGAATATAAGAAAACTTATTCAAAGGGATGCTAGCACCCCTATGTTTATAGCAGCATTATTTATAAAGCTAAGATATGGAAAGAGCCCAAGTATCCATCAATTGATGAATGAATAAAGGATAAGTGGTATGTATATACAATGGAATATTATTCAGCCATAAAAAAAGACCGAAATCTTGCCATTTGCAATAACATGGATGGAACTAGACAGTATAATGCTAAAAGTGAAATAAGTCAGTCAGAGAAAGACAAATACCTTTACTCATATATGGAATAAAAGAAACAAAACAAACAAGCAAAAGGGAAAATAATAAGACATAGAAAGAGAAGCAAAGCAAGAAACAGATATTTCATTACGGAGAACAAACTGATGGTTACTTGAGAGGATCTGAAAGGAGTGATGGATTAAATAAGTGATGGGGGGGTTAATTAGAGCACTTGTCATGATGAGCACTGAGTGTTATATGTTATATTGTACACATGAAACTAATACAACCATATATGTTAACTAACTGGATTTCAAATGAAAACTTTTTTAAAATACCCAGTTTTTAGCTCACATTCTGGCTTACAAAAGGGATTTAGTCAGGAATTTGGAGATTAGTTAATGAACAAATAAAGGGGTGAACAGGCAGTTGTTAGATAAAATTACTATCCTTTCTGGCATGATCTTATACCTTTTATCTAGAATTAGTTTTAGCACTTTAGACTCTTCCTATTTTATTTTGAGTCATTAAACAAAAATTTCCTCAAAGGACCTTAGACTCCATCCAATTTGAGCAACAGTGTGAGAGAGGAAATGGTTTCCAGGAGGAAAAAAAAAAAAAAAAAAAGATGAAACTACTTTTGTTTACAAGTGAATGCATAGTTCTTCCACAGAAGAAGCTCTAAATGGTCATGGCTCCAGCTTTATATGTGTTCAGTCATATGTTCAGAAGTAGGTAACACTATCAAAAAATATAAAGCATCTGAGATTTTTTTCCCTTATTTGAAAGCTGGTGTATGAGTCTGCCGTGGTTTCTTGGGTGTTGATAGAAGATGCAGACTCATGGTTCAGAAATAATATAGTTCATTATTCACAGCAATAGAAGTAGTCAGAATATTAACAGTTTTGTGTGTGTGTGTGTGTGTGTGTGTGTGTGTGTGTGTGTGTAGGGGTGGGAGTTATATATCAGTTCTGAGCCTCAGTTCCCACAAGAAGAATCAAAACAGAGGCAGATAATATTTGCAAACACAACAGGTTAAGTTAAAAAAAAGATACTATTTCTGTTTTCCAAGTCTATTCAATACAACCATCTTCAAAGGATAGTCTAGAAGAAATAATAAATGCAGAAATGTAAGCAACCAATTGAAAAGTGTCTCCCAAGAAACACACTTTGAGAGTCTTCATTTGACAAAAATACTATAGGATATTACATGGATCGGGTGCATTGAATACTGGAAGGTTAAAATTACAAGGGACCAAATATTTTTAAGCAGTTCTGGCATCCAGTAGAGTTCAAATAGGTTTTATAAGATTGAGGAAAGAAGCCATCAAAACCTGGGCCCAGGGGCGCCTGGGTGGCTCAGTGGGTTAAGCCTCTGCCTTCGGCTCAGGCCATGATCTCAGGGTCCTGGGATCGAGCTCTGCATCAGGCTCTCTGTTCAGCAGGGAGCCTGCTTCCCCCCCCCTCTCTCTCTGCCTCTCTGCCTACTTGTGGTCTCTGTCAAATAAATAAATAAATAAAATCTAAAACAAAACAAAACAAAAAAAAAACCTGGGCCCAATTTTCCCAAAAGTATGATTCTGATTCTAGTCTCTATGATGTTATTCCTTGAAGACAATGTCTCTAGTTGAGTTGAATTAGTTTACTAAAGAGCATACCCCCATTTGTTGTAGGCGATGAACAATATGCAAGAGGCAAAATGCCACATGGAAGCCACCTGGTCTTCAGTGGAATATAGAATCAGTTCCTTTGGGATGAATTTGTTCCACATTTGACTTCCCACTTAAGGGAGAATAAGAGTACCTTCTAATAGATTTTAAATAGGAAATGACAATGGAAGCTTATGCAAGATTATAAAATGGGAAATTTCATTTAGATAAGCAATCATTTCAAAGTCATCTTCTTAATATTACAGACTCTTCACATAATCATAATTTTATTTTGGTATTATATGGTAATTTCAAATATAGTAAATATAAAGAATTTACCTCTGTAATTATAGCGAGTCTGGTCATAGTTTGATGGCAACAAAACTTCGATTTAGAAGTGGTGGTGGTCTACCAATTATTAATACATTTGGAAATGGTTTGTCATCTTCACTCCACTTGTCTCACTAAAACAGTGAGCCAAAAAAGTAGGTCCATGCTGTTTTACTATGGTCAAAATGGGTTGCTTTTGTGCTTGGTAAAGAAGCAGTCATATTTTGGAAGAAGAAACTGAGGCTATTAATATTTTCAACTTATTTTCAGAAAAGGAAAGTAAGGATAATCTAAGCTAAAGCCAAAATCTAACACAAGGTGGCAGGAGAATGATCTTTTCCCAGATAAAGGGTTTTTCAACTTAGCCATGTTAGGAGGAAGAAGAGATGAGACATTGTGGACTTGACTAAGGTTTGTACACTGTTCAAAAAGTTTTCAAAATAATGTGTATTATTTTTATTCTTTTAGTTGAGACAAAACAAACAAACAAACAAACAAAAAACCACTAATGAGCTTACTCTTAAAAGGAGGTAAACAAGAAACTAGCAAAGACTGTTAGGTATTGTCCCCCTCCTTTTTTTTTAAAAATTATGTTATGTTAGTTACCATACAATATATCATTAGTTTTTGAAGTAGTGTTCCATGATTCATTGTTTGTGTAAAAACACCCAGTGCCCCATGCAATATGTGCCCTCCTTAATACCCATCACCAGGCTCATCCATCCCCCCACATCCTTCTCATCTTTAAAACCCTCAGTTTGTTTCTTGGGGTCCATAGTTTTTCATGTTTCATTTCCCCCTCCAATTCCCCCACTTCATTTTTCCTTTCCTTCTCCTAATGTCCTCCATGCTATTCCTTAGGTTCCACAAATAAGTGAAACCGTATGATGATTGACTTTCTCTGCTTGACTTATTTCACTTAGCATAATCTCCTCCTCCTTCATCCTTTCTGATGGCTGAGTGATATTCCATTGTATCCATAGATCACATCTTCTTTATCTGTTTGTCTGTTGAAGGGGATCTTGGCTCTTTCAACAGAATGGCTATTGTGGACATTGCTGCTACGAACACTGGGGTGCATATGGCCCTTCTTTCCAGTAAAATAGAGCTAGCCTATGACCCAGCAATTGCACTACCGAGTATTGACCTCAAAGATACAGATGTAGTGAAAAGAATTAGGTATTGTTAAAGCACAAATGCAGGGGATAGAAGTTATGGTACAGAAGAGGGAAGGGCAACCATATGGCAGAGTAGAATAAAGTAGCTCAGGAAGAGATTAGTCATATCCAGATATTGTAAGGCATGTGGGGTTGGCAGGGAGAGCATGAGAAATCATGAGAGCAGAGAGAGAAAATGGACCAGGCAGGAGAGGTTTATAACATTTTAACATCTAAGGTAAGCATATGCAAAGAAGAATAGGGAAAGAAATAAAAGTTTTTTATAAGACTCAATACATAAGGAATAACGTGGAGGACACTGGGAGATGGAGAGAAGTGTGCTGGGAGAAATCGGAGGGAGAGACAAACCATGAGAGACTGTGGACTCTGAGAAACAAACTGAGGGTTTTGAAGAGGAGGGTGGCAGGTGGTTGGGTGAGCCCAGTGGTGGGTATTAAGGAGGGAAT
Organism: Mustela putorius furo; assembly: GCF_011764305.1. Classification (NCBI taxonomy): domain Eukaryota; kingdom Metazoa; phylum Chordata; class Mammalia; order Carnivora; family Mustelidae; genus Mustela; species Mustela putorius. The sequence continues at coordinate 48,524 of NW_025421353.1, forward strand.
TTATTGCATGAAGCACTGGGGTGTGGTGCATAAACAATGAATTTTGGATCACTGAAAATAAATTAAAAGAAAAAAAAAAAGACTGACTACAGACATGGACCTCAGTGTAACACAGATATGGAGCTCACTGTAATACCAGCCACTTCCCACCCGACACACACAGACTATGATAATAATAAATAATAATGCAATTAAGAAAATTGCCTGCCAAATAATTTTCCTCTTTTTTATTTTTATGATTATTATTTTTATTTTATTTTTAAAGTTTTTATTTAAATTCCAGTTAGTTAAAATAAGGTTAATATTAGTTTCAGGTGTACAATATAGTGATCAACACTGCCATACAATGGCTTAAATAAAAAAATGAAAAAAAAATTTTTAAAGATTTTATTTTTAAAAACCTCTACACCCAAGGTGGATTTCAAATGTACAACGCCAAGATCAAGAGTTACATGTTTTACTGACTGATCCAGCCAGGCACCCCAACAAATAAAATTTTATAAAATTGTTGAGTTTGTGGGAGTCTCATTTGCTCAGTCAGTTAAGTGTCTGCCTTTGGCTCAGATCATGATCTCAAGAGTCCTGGGATTGAGCCCCATATTGCTCATGCTCTCTCTCTCTCTCTCTCTCTGGCTTTTGCTCTCAAATAAATAAATAAAATATTTTTTTTAAAAAAATTGTTGAGTTTGTTTAACTAGTTTTAAACTAGTATACAGAGATGAAGATAAAGTATGATGTCATGGCAGGGAAAAATACAACTTACACGTTTTAAAAATAAAATGTGCAATGCAAGTTACATCACTTCTTTTATCACCACACTGGGACTTTCCCTACTGAGTTGTTGTAATGTAAGGACCTATTTTATATTTTTATATTTTAGCAAGAGGCTTTCATTGAAGTTAACCCTTAAACTGTCCTTGCTCCCCTTCCCCCAGGGGGATTCACTTAAAAACAAGTCCTGGAAATCAGCTCCAGGTAACAAAGCACATATACAAGGGTGGGTCAGGCCAGGTGGAGACATCAATCAGCGGGGGGGGGGGGGGGGGGGGGGGGGCTGGCGGTGTTTGCATTTTGTCTCCCTAGATACTAAGGAGTATGCCCCACTCCTCCACCCTTTGGGAACCTTTTTGGCACCAATCCTAATCAAGGTGTAATAGGCTGGGTCAAATGTCTATACTAGGGTAAATTGTACCTCAATTGGTCACCTAGCCTCACTGTGGAGTTTCCTGTGTGTGTTAAAATCTCATTGGTCACCTGTGCGTGGCCAGGCCTGACTGCATGGCCTTTGCCCTTAAAAGCTAGACTGTGAAACAGAGAAGGGTTGCCTTCTCTCATAAGAGGTGTGGCCCCGAACGTTCGGTTAGATTCTTGATGCTTGGCATGAAATAAAGCTTTGCTTGACCTTCGCTTTACATCAGTCTCGCTCCTATAATCATAGACCCATTATTGGGGCATAACAGTATTAATCTTATAGTTATAAGTCCACAATGCATCCATCATCCATCCTACCCTTTAACATTCCCCTTTGGACAGACCCATGATCTAGAACAAGCCTTATTTTATAGTGCCTTGTAGGAGATTTTTGCTGCTGCCTAAATTGCCTACTTTCCTCTCACCATTACCACGGAAATTGGGCCCACTGAAACAAAGGGGTAGTGTAAGAAATTAACAACTTCCATAAATCTCTTTAAATAATAAAGTATAAGATAGTGATACCTTTTTTTCTGCCACATAACCAATTCTTGCAAGAATAAGGTCATATAAGAGAATTTACAACACATGCTAGCATTATCCTACTGGACCCAGATCATTTGTATGTTTCTCTGTCTCTGAGAAATGTAGTTATTTACATGACTGAAACATACAAATTGTTTGATATGACTACTAATATCACCTACATTATTTTAATATGTTTAAGGCTTCTGAAATACATAGGTTTTGCAAACACTTTAAGAATCTTGTATATATCAAACACTTTAAAAATCTCTGCATATAAAAAAAACAAAACAAAAAAACAAAAAAGCTCTACCTCAATGGAACTTTGAGTCTGAAAAAGATACAGGCAATATACAAGGCAACAGATAGGATAATTACATATTTGATTATATACTTGGAGGATGTCACATTAAATTGATATGAAAATGATGAGAAGGATCTGAATTTCTTGTCAAAATTTTTGCCTTAAACGAAATTGATATTTAGGGAAAGTTTTTACTGAAAGAGGTCCTGTGTCAACCAAAAATGTTAAACCATGATCTGACTAAATTTTCCAGTTGTGATCATTGCTTTGTTTAGCTGTCTTATATTAAGACTGAATTTAGTAATTCAGTCTCAGATTTCAGTCTTTTTTTTTTTAAGAATTTATTTATTTATTAGAGAGAGAGAGAGTGGGCGGGGGGGAGGTGCAGAGGGAGAGGAAGAACCAGACTCCTTGTTGAGCAGGCAGCTGATGCAGGACTGGATCCTAGTACCCTGGCATCATGACCTAAGCTGAAGGAAGACACTTAACCAACTGAGCCACCCAGGCACTCTAGACTGTAAACTTCTTAAAGGTAAAAAGTTTATTCTTCTAGTAGTTCCACAGACATTTCTAACATCCATAAGAAAGCATGTACTGATGTAAAATGCCAGAAAATCAAATTATTTAAAAAAGAAAGAAAGAAAAGATATATCTGGATAAAGAGAAAAACAGAAAATCTAATAATACATTGAATTATTAGAGCAAAGAGTGGAGGAAGAGAAAATAAATATGAAATAGAGATTTCCATTAAAAGAAAAAATTTGAATAAGGCAGGAGATTTAGAAAATTATTATGACAGACTTGAGAAAAAAATAAAATAGGAATTTTTAGAAAATAGCAATGAATGAAAAGGTAAATTGTTCCTACCTCTATAATACTAGCTGTTTATTGTTGTTGTTGCTAATTTACCTATTTAAGCTAATAAACAAAGAAAGGTTTCATTTAGGGATAAGGTATATATATATATATATATATATATATATATATATATATATATATATATATATATATATATATATATATATATATATATATATATATTTCCATTTAGTGATAAGGTGTATATATATATATATATTTTTTTTTAATTTTAATTGTTAGAAAATGTGTCACAGAAAGTGTTTAAACTTTGAGATACAGATGCAACATATAATGAACTACATTGTTTGAATGTCTAATTTTTAAATGCTGTTAGAGGAAACTTGGTGGAAATGTTCTTATGTGGTTGTGTTTCTGGAACTAAGTTTATTTATTAATAAGGAATAGTTTAAAATTATGAAATGACCAGGAGTGGACAATTTTCCTAATCCTATCAGCTCTTTGCAGCTCTTTTATTAGGCCCCTTTAGGGGAATATCAGGTTTATTTATCTAATTAAATTTATCTAATTAAATTTTATATTAACGTGCTTTTGACTTTTGGCCTTTCTCTTCCTTCTGTTCTTTTTTCCCCCTAAATTACATGTTTCTGTTTAACAGCTACTATCAATTCTTTGATAGGAATTCTCGACATCAATTTACTAACTCCAGAGATGAAGCAGCATCAATATTTAGAAGCTAAGAATACAAAGCCTTGGGCATCTGGATGGCTCATTCAGTTAAGCATCTGCCTTCAACTCAGGTGGTGATCCCAGGGTCGTGAGATGGAACCCCAGGTTGATCTTTCTGCTCAGCTGGGAGCCTACTTCTCCCTCTCCCTCTGCCTGCAGCTCCCTTTGCTTGCGTTCTCCCTCTCTTTGTCAACTAAATAAAATAAAATAAAATAATGTAAATAATACATTTATTTATTTATTAAAATGCAATTATTACACAATACATAATGTATTGCATAATTATAATAATGATTAATAATTTACTAAATATTTATATTAAATATATCAATTTAATTAAATAAATATTTTTTAGAATTTAAAATATTTCAAATTTAGAGTATTAAATATTAAATCATTAAATAATAAACAAATATCTAAACATAATTAAATAAAATAATTTATTTATTAAAATGAATAAAATAATGTTAAGTCATTATCTGAGCATGTATTTTTAAATAGTCTAAAATAAACCATCTAATAAAGTCTAAATACATTGAGTTCAGATATTTATACAAGTTAACCCAGACACTCAACCCACAGACAGTTTCAAAACATTTGTTTTTTTATCTACTACTCAAAATACGATTGTAATGTATTTATTTATAACTTGGACATAGCAAGGAACTTGGAGGAAAAGGAGACATTTGCTTTTAATACTTGAAAATTATTTTGTTGATTAAAAAAAAAAATAAAAACCTTAACACAGGAACATTTCTTCTTAAATAACACTGTGAAGTTTCTGAGTCGCATTCTATTAAACGTGCTGATAAAATGGCCTCAGTTACTCATTTAAATTATTAGCTGAATGGGTAACAAATGAAGTAGAGAGCTTTTTAATTATTTATGAATGTATTGCTTGTGGATGGAGTGCCACATAGAGTTACCTCTCTTTTTGACTTTGTTTTGTGAGCAGCAGTGGAATCCATGAATGAGATTAAACTTAAGGACATTCACAGAAATTCTTAATGAACTTCCGGGGAAGGGCAGTAAGTGCAAGGAAAAACTGCAGCAAGACTAATTACAAATTTCAAGTGGTCATCGCTTAATTATAGAAGCTTTTAAGTTCAAGTAATATATCTTTTTATGAGCCTATCATATTGTATTAATTACCACAAACTGCACTCTTGAACACTTATCTTTTCACATATTTCTTATTCTTAGTACTTAAAATTACCCTTATGACTGATAAGTAAATGGATTTTACTGACAATGCATTTATTTACATAAATAAATAATGCTGTTTTTATATATATAAAAACAATTGAATATGTGTATGTGTTCAGTGAAATTTTTTTTTCAAATTAACATCTTAATTCTACCACATTGGTTACAAATAGATATAGACTTTATAGATTCATCAAATATTTTATTCTCAAATTTATATCTCCTTTGTGAAGTAAATGAAACTGTATATATTAAATATAATCCTATCACATGTAACAGTTACTAGTGCATTCCAGGACATACATAGGTCAGGTTCTACTCAAGGCATCACGGATAACTGGACTTAACTTTCTATACTAGGAGTCTTCTGTATATTTCTGTGGCTTTTATACTACAATCAGGAGGAAGAATTCTTTTGCTAAAAGCTTCCAAATGACTATGTGAGTAGATTATTTGTAGACCAGTGATATAATATTATAGTTTACTATGTAAAGCATGATAAAATAAAATGCTACTGCCATATTTAATTTGTTCAGTAAAGCATTCATTTAGTTAACAAGCATTCATTTTCTTTTTTTTAAGATTTTATTTATTTATTTGACAGACAGAGATCACAAGTAGACAGAGAGGCAGGCAGAGAGAAAGGAAGGGAAGCAGGGTCCCTGCTGAGCAGAGAGCCTGATGTGGGGGGCTCTATCCCAGGACTCTGGGATCATGACCTGAGCAGAAGGCAGAGGCTTTAACGCACTGAGCCACCCAAGAGCCCCAAGCATTCATTTTCTTTATACAGAAGAGATAGAACAATATTATATAGTAGAAAATACAGTAAATAATCTAGAAACCTTGATCATTTTGTTTTGACAATTTTAGAACATAATATTAGCTAAAGTTCAAGTGCAAGTTATATTTGTATCATAGGAGGAAAAGTTAATTAAAAGTTTGTTTATTACCATAGTTTAACACTTCAACAAAATGATAACGAGTCAAAAATTAATGAATATATGAAGTATACAATAAAAACAATAATCTTGAGTGTATGTGACTCACTGTAGGTATTGATAGGCTAGAAGTCAAAGGGAAAGTATCTATAGGGTTTGTTCAGTTCCATGCTCATCAGATTAATAGGCTTTCTCATATTGCTTCCTTCACCACGTTAATTTGTCTAATGAAGTTTTCAAGAGTTAAAGACAGTGATAGGTTCATGGCTGGAGAGAAGGTACAGAATCTAAGATAGTCCAGCAGTGCTTATTATTTAAGAGAAAGACAGCATGGGAGGTGAGGGGTGGAAGGAAAGGGATAAGAAGAGAGAATCTTAAGCAACCTCCTTGCCCAGCACAGAGCCTATAGGGGCTTCATCTCATCACCCTGAGATAACAACCTGAGCTGAAATCAAGAGTCAGATGCTTATCTAATTGAGTCACCCAAGTGCACCATTTTTTCCCTGTATCTTTATTTCCATCTCTTTCTGTAACTGAGTTTCCCTTCAAAATCAGGACTTGCATACACAACCTAAATAATTATTTTGGGATTTGATCACGTGGAAGAGGAGAGAATGAGAAGAGCTAAGTGGTCCAGGAGAAACATATATGAGTTCAGACTGAGTGGATTATGATTGTAGACAACTGAGCATCAATCCTAATGCACAGAAAACATCTCAGAATTATTTTCCTGAAACAAGAAAGACTCTGTTTAACCCACTGGCTTCTGCATCCTATCCACAGTGGTTAAAATTCATCCCAGAAGTAATTAATGTCCCTGACTTTACTATTACTGGGCATGAGAGAGGAGCTGAGTGGGCTTGGTCAGTGTCCCACCTAATGAAAGGCAGAGCAGATTCAGGCAAAAAAAAATTATGAGTTCTTTCCAAATTAGATTTAATAGGATTCTATTTTTCACTTATGAATTCATTTTACATTTTATATTTTATCGATTTTTCTAAGCTTTGGCCAATATTCACTGCATTTTCGAATAGCCTTTATCTATTTTTGTAAATCATTTTTCTGCTACATTTGTTTAGTCATGGTTATCCATTTCTTCTTCCAAGTTTTTCAGATATGTGATATCATTTTCCAAATTAATTATTTAAAATGTTTATTTTTTATACTAAACTTCTATGAAAAACATTGATATATGTATTATGGCATATTGTTCCCCTTTTAACTTATTTTTAAAAATGTGAATGTGCCTTGGCAAATTCATATTGTTTCTTTTTATGCTTATGTAGATTCTTCATAATTTTCCCAAGTTCATTGGCTTATGGTTTATATTTTTTAAATAATTTTCCTACTGCCAATTAATAGATCTTTTTCCATTACATTGTCTAAGTTGCTATTGCCATTATAAGTAAAAAGCACCTGGAAATCTATATCCCTGTCCATTTTCCTCAAATCACTCATTATTTTCAGGATCTAGTTGGATTTTCTTACGGGTTCCAGGTGGACAAGCTTTTGAACTGGTGCTAATTATTATTTCTGTTTCTGGTTTCCTGCATTTACCAGCTTCAGGGATCATTTTTAACAATTATGATGAAATGAAGGCATCATATTCTTATTCTCAACTTCATTAATAATGATATTAGTATAACATGTCCTACAAGATAATAATAGATACATGTAAAATAATTTCATTGACCAAAAAAGTGGTGGAAAATGTAAATAAAACACAGTGGCAACCAACTAGTCATTTCAAGTTGAGCTATTTTTTTTCCCCCTTTATCTCCCTGTCTCTTTAATTTCCTGTAGCACATTCCTACAAAGTATTTTAAGGTGTTTTATATGCACATACATAGAGATCATCATGGAGTCTAAATCTAATAATTCCTTGTCAGTTTTAAATATTTTAAGTATTGTTCATTCCTATGTCAGTTGTCTATTAACTTTTTCTCCACACTGTACTTAATTTCAAGGAAATATTTAATTTTAATATAAATTAATTAATCACTTTAATAAATATTTTTACCTTATGGATTAATCTTTGATGCTTATTTCTTAATTTTTTTAACTTTTAAAATTTTATTTAGAGAGAGAGAGAGAGAGAACAAGCACAAGCAGGGGAAGCTGCAGAGGGAGAGGGAGAAGAAGAAGCAGGTTCCCCACCAAGCAGGGAGTCAAGCTCAGTCTCAGGGCCTTGTGATCATGATCTCTGGTGAAGGCAGAGGCCTAGCTGACTGAGCCACTGAGTCTAATTGTTATCTTTGATATTTAAGGAAATACTTTATCATCTCTAATTGATCCCCTATGTCACAAATACAGTTTTCTCTATGGTGCTATTAATTTTATTGTCTTAAAATTAGACTCTTTTTCTAGAAGCATTTTTAATCAGTCTCTTAGGTCTATAATTTAGTTTTTATACATTTCATTTAGTATTTTATTTTATCTTCATCATCTCTGAGTATTCCTGACCAGTACTCATTGGTCAAATCTTTTTTATTAATCTATTCCAAAAATTTGTCTGTTTCTATAAACATTTTGTTATTACTGCTGTCATTCTTAGGTTTTGCCTTTATATTTTTTTTGTTTTTTTTTGTTGTTTTATGCTTTGGTGTTTTTGTTGTATTGTTTTGTTTTTCTTTTGAATTAATACAATTAAACCTTTAGATTTCCTTCATACCTTTAATTATTGTCACTTATTTTCACAAATGATATTACCATAGTACAGTAATTCTAAATATTTCTGAATTAGCTGTATTATTTCTTTTTAGGTATCAAGTTAACTTCCAGTTACATGGACTTAATATTTTGGTCATTATATTCTAGTTGTATTGCCTTATCATTGGAAAATATAGCCTGATACTTAACTCTAGGGAATGATGTGGGAGAGCTAGGTTCTTGTCTCTTGGAGTCAAAGAAGGAATCTCGTGGGCAATGGAGAGTGAGTAAGTGACAGAAGTTTATCAAGTGAATATATAGAAAAAGCTCTCACAACTAAGAGAGGTCCCCACACAGTTAACAATGAGTGCCTGCAGGGTTTATTTTTTATAAAAAGGTAACCAGGCAACTTTAATCCTTTTAACATCTCTATCAATAACTCCTTCAGTGGCTTACCTCCTTTTTAGGGTCTGATTATTCTTTTTTGGTTACAGGTGATTATCATAGAGACACCCACCCCACATGACCCACCCCATACACCTAGGGCAGGGTGGTCCTCCATCCCACATGCCTAGATCAGGGGTGCTCTTCCCTGGGGCAGGGTGGTCCAATTTATCTCTTTACTCTGGTTTTCCCACACCACATTTTGGGGATTTCTGAGAGCCTGTTCACAAAGTTCCCTATGGATCTCTTCCTCCCTAGCCCCACCTGTCCGTTACTCATTTTGAGAGTTGATATTACCAAAGTACTGTAATTCTAAAAATTTCTGAATTAGCTGTACTATTTCTTTTTAGGTATGAAGTTAACTTCCAATTATATGAATTTAATAATTTGGTCATTGTTTTCTAATTTTATTGCCTTACTCTTGGAAAATATAACCCGATATTTAACTCTAGGAATTTATTGGCATATACTTCTGGCCTAAATAATGGCCTGTTTGTGTAAATGTTCAACTTATGCTTATATACTTACTGAAGACTATTGTTTTGGGGTCAGGATCGCTACGTTTATTAATAGATCAGGACTATTAGATTCTCTAAATTTTGATGTCTCTTAATTTAATCTAATTAAATTATCAGTTAATGAAAGAAGTTAAATTTTTTATGTACTACTGCATCTAAACTTATCAAAGTCTTTTACTATAATTAGACAAATATGTCATCCTGTTTTTATACCAAGTCTTACATTAAAAAAATCATACTATCTGAAATATTATTTCTTTATTATTATTATTATTATTTTAAAGATTGTATTCATTGGGGTACCTGAGTGGCTCAGTCAGTTAAGTTTCTAACTATAACTCAGGTGATAATACCCGGGTCCGGGGATAGAGCCCCGCAGGGGGTTCCCTGCTCAGTGGGGTGCTTCTCCCTCTCCCTCTGTTATTCTCCCTGCTGTGTGCATGTTTTTCTTTTCTCACTCTCTCTCAAATAAATAAGTAAAATTTAAAGATTATCTCTCTCAAATAAATAAGTCAAATTTTTTTTCTCAATGGGAGGGAGAAGCAGACTTTCCACTGAGCAGGGAGCCTGATGCAGGGCTCAATACCAGGACCCTGGGATCATGACCTGAGCTGAAGGCAGACACTTGAACCGACTAAGTCACCCAGGCACACCAGTTGTTTATTTATTTATTTATTTTTATTATGCATACATTTTATCTCTCTTTTCTTCAAGTCTTTTTTTCGATCTTTTTACTTTTTTCATAAAACTGAATTATTTCAAGATGACTTGGTCATCCTCTTTTCCCCCACCCCATAGGTCATAGAGTACATTTTAATTGTTAAAATAATATTAGTATTTAAGTGCTGCCTACACAAATTAAGGCAAATTATCTGTGGTCTGTATTCCTGAAAATATTTTTTTTATTATGCCTTCCTATTCCAATGACATTTTATAAGGATCTAAAAGTTTACATTTGGGGCGCCTGGGTGGCTCAGTGGGTTAAAGCCTCTGCTTTCGGCTCAGGTCACGATCCCAGGGTCCTGGGATCAAGCCCCACATCGGGCTCTCTGCTCAGTGGGGAGCCTGCTTCCTCCTCTCTCTCTGTCTGCCTCTCTGCCTCTCTGCCTACTTGTGATCTCTGTCTGTCAAATAAATAAATAAATCTTTAAAAAAAAAAGTTTACATTTGTGATTATTTTTTTCAAGATAATAAAGCTATTACTTCATTCTTTTTTTATATCTGATGCTATTTAAAAATTTTCTGTTAGTCTGATTCTTGTTTCTTTATTAATGAATTCTTTTTTCCTCTCTAACACTTATGATTTTTTTTTTGTCTTTGGTATGTATGCCCTAGTGTGGGATTCATAGAGTCAACTATAGTTATGAATATTTTCTTTCTTTTCTTGTATGTAAGTTTTAATCCAGTGTCTTGACTATTTTATGCTTGAGAAATAGATGTACATTAATATTCAAATATTTCTTTCCTTTTTCTTCTTTCATTTAAAAAAAGTCATTTATTTTATTTTATTTAAAAAATATTTATTTATTTGGAGTAGAGAGGGGGGGGTCATGAAGAGTGGCTGATTATATACTTTCAATTTGGGAGGAGGTTAGGGATAGCACAAGCCTCCAAGGTATTTTATAAACAAGGTTTCCAGGACCTTGAGGGGGCTAGCTATTGTTAGGGAAAGGTCATTTATTACTGTTTAGTAAAAACTTAGGGAAGAGACTCTTCTGATGTGTATCAGTGGGTATATGCTTGGGAGATGATTGCCAATGTATATCTTGAGGGCAGGGGTGGGAAGTAGAGATAAATAAGTTTCCAAAGTAATTTTTACATGTGAAAGTAGATTTTCAGTATCCTGGGGGGTGGACTAAGAATGCTTTTTGCCCTGAGTGGACGTGTCCACATTGAAGCAGCTGAGTCCCCAGAGGAACATCAAGGACTTGTCAACAGGCTATGAGTAGTAAGGAAATCTATTTTTTTTTCTCTAGCTTTTGTTTCACACACATCACCTACATCTTACACCTCTTTTATATTGATCATTTTAATGCGTTGCTGGTATCCAGATGACTATATCCTTAAGTGACTTCTTATCTCTATTGAATCCATTACGTATTCTATCCATTGTATTCTTAATTCAACTAGACTACATATATTTAATCTATTAGTACCACTAGGTTCTTATTCTTGTTTTTATTTCAAACTCTTTCCTTATTTCCTTATATTATTTATTGGGTATATTTTAAATCCCTGATATACTCACTTATTATATATAAGCTGTCAACCTTATTCTTATTTTGAGGTAGCTATGTATTTTGGGGTTTTGGGACATCATACCAACAATGCCAAATAATTTTCAGACAACAGCAGGATCTCCAAGAATTCAACTAAATTCTGACACTATCTACCTGAACATAGCGTAAGATTTCATCAGTTACGGGATCAGTCCTTCAAGACTATCTCCAACCCCACCTCAGATGCCAGTCTCACTGTAGGCCCCAGGTTATTACCTGTGCTTGTGACTGAGGAACTACAGGTTGGAGGTCCCAGTGGCCTACTTCTTACATTCTTTTAATTTGCTACAGGGACTCACAAAACTCAGAAAAATACTTAATTTATGTTTGCCAGCTTATTAAAAGATATAATAGAAATTTAAATCAATAGATAGATAAAGAAGTGCACAGGGCAAGGTATGGAGAATGGGCACAGAGCTTCTATTATCTTCTGTAAGACTGCCACTCTTCCTGCCTTTTCATACATTTAACAAACTAAAAGCTTTCTGAACCCAGTCTTTTCAGGTTTTCTGTGGAGGCTTCATGACATAGTCATGACTGACTAAATCATTGGCATTTGCTGATCTAATCTCCAGCTCCTCTTCCCTCCCCAGATAATTCTGAATTGGGGGGAAGGGGAGGCATGTTGGGCAAAAAGTTATGAAGGCTTTCAACAAGTGGTTGGTCCTTCAGGCAAACAGCCCTTGCCTTGAGTGAGGTCTGAAGGTCACTTCATTAACATAACATAACAAAACACACCTCTCTCACCCTTATCACAGGAAAGTCCAAGAGTTTTAGGAGCTGTGAGTCAGTAGCCATGGTTGAAAACCAAATATTCAGATGACCAAAATATATTTCTTGTAAACCACTATGTTACACTACATGCTTAAGTATTTAATTATGTGATCTTTTAAACTAATATTTTTCTAAGAGTCTAAACTGTTCTGTCAGTAATCTGGATTGGGGAGTGATGTATTGCCAAATTTCTGTCGTTTTAGTCCAGGAAGTCAAAGAGAAACAACAGGAGAGCCCCTTAGGGCAGGAAGTTAAAAGTAACAATGTTGTCTACTACTCCCTTTTCTTGATTTTTTTTTTAAACAAGCAAATCATCTGTTCAGAGTTGCAGTTTAAAGACAAGAACATGCGGAATTGGGAGAAAAAAAAGTTAAATTTGGAGACTTGCAGAGGTAGAATCAGAGTAGTGAAAGCCATTACAGTAACTGAACTAACTGAGGTCAGTCTTTGGTGAATCACAGAAACAGATGGAGTTGTCAAAGAAAGGAATCTTTGTTTACAACATACAAGGAGATCACAGGGAATAAGTTCCAATGCCTTGACTGTTTTGAACAGGAGAGAGATTTTTATTTAGTATTTAAGATGAATACTCAGAAGGGAGAGTTTTATTATCCCGTGTATGGTTGGTCATAAGGTTGTGGATGCATGCACATCCACATATGTATTTGTGCAATATGTATTGCATGTTCACCTGAATAAAGCTTGTATTCCACCGAGGGCAGAAACTTCAACGTTAGAGTAAAGCAGAGGTAACTGTTGGACAAGGGAAAGGGACTCTGCAGGCTTCAAGAGCAGATATAAACTAGATGGGGTCTTGGGCTCATTTTCTGGGACAAGGAATTCAAGGCCTTGATTACTTTTGAAATAGCACTAGGAGTTTTACCACTAATTTATTGTCTCAATAGCTTAGGCTATTTCCTGGTCTGGTGGTGACTGTTAGTTTTCCCATTGCCTTGTTCCCTCAAAATCCTTAACTAGTGAGTTTTTTTGCATTTCTTTGTAAGAACCTCCCATGAAGTTTTGGAAGAAATGTGCTTGGGCAAGTACACAGGTGGGGTATAGATCATTGAAAATAGCTGGGACAAAAAATGACTTTTCTTATGTCAGGAAAACTATATCTCATCTTTAATTTTCTGGGAACCTCTCACTCTTTCTGCTGATGTTACCAGCAGCATCTGAGATATTACTGATTGTTCTCTTGAACCTAAGGAAAAGGAAATGTAGAAAGCAAAAGACAAAACTTTAAAATCTATCCTGCAACTCATCAATTCACTGCAGCCACCTCTCTGTCTTTCCCTTTCTCTTTTTTTCGGTCTTTCTCTCTCTCTCTCACTTTCTCTCTCACATACGCACAACACACGCAAATCAACTTAAAACAATTTTTAATTTTCCCTATTCCATTTTAATATACTTGAGGCATGATCATTTTCTTAGTAAATACAAGAAAAAAAAAATCTAGGATTCCATCATTCTGTGTGATTAAAGTATTGGGGAATTTACTTCTAATAGCACTAATAAAAACATATTTTATTTAAGTAATATTATATAATAGGGTGCCTGCATTTTTCTTATTCTCCAACTACTGTTATTTGGTAATTAATATTTTGTCAATCAATATTCCCCTATATCTGAATGTGTGGGCAGTGAGAGATGAGTTAGAGGCAAGGATGGTGAAAAATGGGTTACACATTAGAAGACTGAGGGCACAACCTCCCGACTTTGTGACTTCTGAGACCCTGGGCCTAATAAACCAGGAGACACTGGTACTAAAAATGTTCTCTCCTCTTCTACCTCTACCCCAGAGTAACCCCTAGATCTTTCATAATGCATTTGCATTGCCATCCCCATGGAAAAGAGTTGCCATGATGGTTCCAGAACAAACCTTTTTAAGGTAAAAAACAACTCTTCCCACCAGGCTCCCTCAAAAAAATTGAAAACTCCAGAATAAACCAGCTCTCTTTACACCTTAAAGACCAGGAGAATCAACAACAAATTAAGCCAAACCCACATGCAAGAAGGGAAATAATCAAGATTAAAGCAGAGATCAATGAGATAGAAACTAGAGATACAGTAGAACACATCAATGAAACTAGAAGCTGAATTTTGAAAGAATCAATAAGATTGATAAACTACTGGCCAAACTAATCCAAAGGAAAAGAGAGAATACCCAAATTAATAAAGTTATGAATGAAAAGGGAAAGATCATGACTAATAGCAAGGAAATAGAAACAATCATCAGAAATTATTATCAACAGTTGTAACAGTTATATGACAATAAGTTAGGCAACCTAGACAAAATAGATGCATTCCTAGGAACCTATAAACTTCCAAAACTGAATCAGGAAGAAATTGACAACCTGAATAGACCAATATCTAGTTAGGAGATCGAAGCAGTCATCAAAGACCTCCCAAAAAACAAGAGCCCAGGACCTGGTGAATTCCCTGGAGAATCCTACTAAACTTTCAAAGAAGAAATAACACCTATTCTTCTGAAGCTGCTTCCAAAAATAGAAACAGAAGGCCAAACCAGGCAAAGACACACCCTCCCAAAGGAGAATTTCAGACCAATACCCCTGATGAATATGGATGCCAAGATTCTCAACAAGATCCTAGCTAATAGGATCCAACAGTACACTAAAAAGATTATCCACCATGACCAGGTGGGATTTATCCATGGGATACAAGGCTAGTTCAACATTCACAAATCAGTAAATGTGATAGAACAAATCAATAAAAGAAGAGAGAATAACCACATGGTCCTCTCAATTGATGCAGAAAAAGCATTTGGCAAGATACAGCATCCACTCCTGATTAAAACACTTCAAAGTACAGGGATACAGGGAACATTCCTCAACTTCATAAAATCTATCTATGAAAAACCCACAGTGAATATCATCCTCAAACGGGAAAAGCTGACAGCCTACCAACTGAAATCAGGAACACGACAAGGATGTCCACTCTAAACCCTGTTATTCAACACAGTACTAAAAGTCCTAGAAACTACAATCAGACAACACAAAGAAATAAAAGGTATTCGAATTGGCAAAAAATAAGTCAAACTCTCTCTCTTTGCAGATGACATGATACTTTATATAGAAAACCCAAAAGACTCCCCCCCCCCCCCCCAGCTACTAGAAGTCATAACAGCAATTCAGTAATGTGGCAGGATACATAATTAATGTACAGAAATCAGTTGATTTCCATAGAAAGGGAAATTAGAGAATTGATTCCATTTCCTATAGCACCAAGAACCATAAAATACCTTGGAATAAACGTAACCAAAGAGGTAAATGTACTTGGGGAACTACAGAATACTCATGAAAGAAACTGAAGAAGACACAAAAAGAATGAAGATCATTCCACATGCATGGATTGGAAGAATAAACATTGTGAAAATGTCTATACTGCCTAGAGCCATCTATACTTTCAGTGCTATCCTGATCAAAATTCCACTGGAACTTTTCAAAGAGCTGGAACGAACAACAACAAACAATTCCAAATAATTTGTATGGAACCAGAAGAGACCCTGAAATAATAAGGGAATGTTGAAAAAGAAAAAGCAAAACTGGGGGCTTCATGTTGCCTAATTTCAAGCTTTACTACAAAGCTGTGTTCACCAAGACAGCATGACACTGGCATAAAAACAGACATGCAGACCAGTGGAACAGAGTAGAGTGCCCAGATATGGACCATCAACTCTATGGTCAAAAAACCTTTGACAAAGCAGAGAAAATTATACAGTGGAAAAAAGACAGCCTCTTCAATCAATGGTGCTGGAAAAATTGGACAGCTATGTATGGAAGAATGACACTCAACCATTCTCTTATACCATACATAAAGATAAATTCGAAATGAACAAAAGACCTCAACGTGAGGCAGGAATCTATCAAAATCCTAGAGAAGAACATAGGCAGTAACCTCTTGGACACTGGCCACAGCAAATTCTTTCAAGACATGTCCCCAAAGACAAAGGAAACAAAAGCAAAAATGAACTTTTGGGACTTCATCAAGATCAAAAGTTTCTGCACAGCAAAGGAAACAGTCAACAAAATGAAGGGACAACCCACGGAATGGGAGAAGATTTTCACAAATGACATTACAGATAAAGGGCTGATATCCAAGATCTATAAAGAACTCCTCAAACTCAACACACACAAAACAGATAATCATGTCAAAAAATGGGCAGAAGACATGAACAGACACTTCTCCAAAGAAGACATACAAATGGCAAACAGATGCATGAGAAAATGTTCATCATCATTAGCCATCAGGGAGATTCAAATCAAAAGCACATTGGGATACCACCTTACAATTAACAAGGCAATAAACAACAAGTGTTGGAGAGGATGTGGAGAATGGGGAACCCTCTTACACTATTGGTGAGAATGCCAGTTGGTGCAGCTACTTTGGGATACAGTGTGGAGACTCCTTAAGAAATTAAAATTAGAGCTACCCTATGACCCTGCAATTGCACTACTGAGTATTTACCCCTAAGATACAGATGTAGTGAAAAGAAGGGACATCTGTACCCTAATGTTTATAGCAGCAATGGCCACAGTCATTAAACTTTGGAAAGAACCAAGATGACCTTCAATGGATGAACGGATAAAGAAGATATGATCCATTTTTACAATGGAGTATTATGCTTCCTTCTGAAAGGAAGGATACCCAACTTTTGTATCAACATGGACGGGACTGGAGGAGATAATCCTGAGTGGAATAATTCAAGCAGAGATTGTCAATTTTCATATGGTTTCACTTAATTGCGGAGCATAAAGAATAACACAGAAGACACTGGGTGATCAAGAGGAGAAGTGAGTGGGGGGGAATTGGAGGGGGAGACAAACCATGAGAGACTCTGAGAAACAAACTGAGAGTTTTGAGGGGAGGGGGCAGAGGGTTGGGTAAGCCTGTTAATGGGAGTTATGGAGGGCACATATTGCGTGGAGCACTGGGTGTGGTGCATAAACAGTGAATTTTGGAACCCTGAAAAAAATAAAATAAAAATGACAACAACAACTCCTCTTCCCAACCTGTGGTAGGAGTCCCCCCAAATGATTGGAAGCAGCCTCCATTAGAGATCAATCCACTGCATGTTGAATGTCCTCCCACTTCAAAAAGACCAAGAAATATCCAATCCCAAAACAAAGGGCCAGCTCCACCTCATGGAATACCACCTGCTCTCCCTTAGAGAGTGTGCTGTTGCTTTAATAAACTTGCCTTCTGCTTTCACTTTGGGCATTGATCTCTAATTCTCACGTGCCAACAATAAAAATAATGATGGTTTACCATTACAATGCATAGAAAAGGAGGTACAGGGAAATTGAATGAAAGGGAATAACAAAGTAGGTTCATTAGTCAATCTTCCTTGTAAAAAAAATTAACCTGAAAGTGCGTTTGTGCCACCTCTCTCCTGTTTGATATGATAAAGAATGATCACGATACATGAATTATAGTTCGGGGTTTTGAAAAGCATAATAGCTTTATACCAACACTTGAGCTTTTTTTTATTATTTATTTATTTATTTCTTGCTAACAAGATAGCTCGATTTGATATGCGGTTCCTGACAACCAACCTCAGAAGTAATTCCATCTTCATGAGAAGTCAGAAAGAACCACAAACCAAACCTCAAAATAGATTCAAAGAGAAAATACTCTTAAAAAAAAAATTTCCCTTCCTGGGGCACCCGAGTGGCTCAGTGAGTTTGGCTCACTGGGCCTTTGCATTCGGCTCAGGTCATGATCATAGGGCCCTGGGATTGAGCCCCATGTCTGGCTCTCTGCTCAGCAGGGAGCCTGCTTCCACTTCTCTCTCTGCCTGCTCTCTGCCTACTTGTGATCTCTGTCTGTCAAATAAATAAATAAAACCTTTAAAAAAATTTTTCCCTTGGGCACCTGGGTGGCAGAGTGAGTTAAAGCCTCTGCCTTCGGCTCAGGTCATGATTCCAGGGTCCTGGGATCGAGCCTCACATCAGGCTCACTCCTCAGCAGGGAGCCTGTTTCTTCCTCTCTCTCTGCCTGCCTCCCTTCCTACTTGTGATCTCTATGAAATAAATAAATAAAATCTTTAAAAATAAAATTTCCCTTCCTATCAGAAGGAGACAAAACCGCTAACAAATTCCCCAGAAAGCTTCATCTAAAAGGTTGTACTTTCTTCAGACACCCAGCAGGACCTTCTTCTCTGGGCCTTGTATTTCTTCAATGGTCTGTGCTGGGAAAGCTGGTTCCAGGCTTTGGGCACAATCAGGAAGCCAGCGAAGTGACCCGAGAGTGCAGCCAGGTTTAGGGCTGATGATCTTTTTGCAGCCAGGCATCGCGCAGACACCTGCTCGGGGAGCCAGTCTAGGAGGCCGCTGAGCGCTGGCACTGGCCACACTCCCAGACCCCCGGGGCTTCACCTCGTGCCCAGGCCCGGGCCTCCGCCTCAGGAAGGAGGGGGGCGGGGGCGGGGGCTGCCCGGAGAAGGGGCTTTGCTAATTGCCGAAGCGGGAAGTGAGCTCGCGGAGGACGTGGTGGAGAGTCTGGGAGGAGGTGGAGGGGCTGGCGGATGAGGAGTGTGCAGTGTGGAGGTGCTGTGATGCGCCCCAGTAGGGACTGGAGGACCCACAGGTCTGGCCGCCCATGCGCTCCTGCGCTCCAGTCCAGCCCCGGAGCCGCGCTGCCCCTCCCAGCCCCATGGCTTCTCCAGACGACCCTCTGCATGCAGGTAAATTGAAACCCCGCGCGCCCTCACCTAGAGCAGAAAGCGTGGGCCTCGAGCTCGCAGGGGTGTGGGGACCCAGCCTCCCGCGACCCCTGGGGCACCGGGACCACCCCGGACGCCGCGCCGCACCAGGGTCCCCACGGGATCGGGCCGGGGATGGCGCCGCCCGAGGTGCGCCCCGCCAGCGGGCGCACTAGACCCCAGCGTTGGGTACCCACATGCGCGCGTGCCAATGTCCCCCTTCCCTCGTCTCCCGCCATGGCCCCGCCGCTTTTGTTCTGGACTTGGGATCCCAGGTGGAAACTAGTCCCTCAGACCCTGGCAGCAAGGAGCGCAGGAAGGGATTCTCCGTTTTTCCACCCTGGCTCTTCCTCTCTCCACATTCACATGCCTTCTGGCGTCCCTTTCCTCTCCTCATTGTCACTTTTATTAAATGGTTTTGTTCTGCATGTTGACCCGCAGAGCGATTTCATGAATGAATATACAGGAAACTGAGTTGGAGCCCACCTGTGAGAGCCCACCTGTGGAGGCCTCTCATTAGAATGGTCTCTGGTTCTAGCCTCAGTTCAGAATACTGCGTGTACCTGAGGACCGAGTCCAGATGTTTCTTTCATCTCTGACTTGAATTTGAAGTCCTCCTCAGACTTCAACTTCCAGGATTTCTCCCGTCATTGCTCTCCCACTGTCTCGGTGGGGATCCACCATGAGTGTTGAACACAGGAATGAATGAATGATATATACCCCCAGGTCGCTGGGGCTTTTTCTTGTTTTGCTGAGGTTGGAAAGGCTTGGGAGAGACCCCCTGTATGCAGATACAGAGCTGCATGCAATTGCTTAGATAAACGTGTTCCCCACTTAATTGTTTGGGCATTGAACATTTCGCCCTTAACCTGTGGCTTGAGCAGTTAGGAGGAGACAATCTGGAGGTGAATCAGAAGATGGCTGAATCCACATGGTGGTGGCCTGGGTTTGGGAGATTTTCCTGGAGATTCTAAAGAAAGACCTAAATTCTTCCAATGGGGAGTGGTAAACATTTTATCAATGGGAGGTGGAAAATAAATTGTCTGGTTAACCTTTCCCTCCCCCTCAAAACCCATTATTTGAAAAAACAAAAAAGGAAGTGAAGGGGAAATCCTCCCACTCCCATCCCCACTCACCTCCATAGCCACCTCCTCTTCCAAGAACCTAAGAGATAAGGTGCCAAGAAGTGTTAGGTACCAGCAGTGGTCTCAGAGCTCATTCAAGGATCATGGTGAAAGGCATTCAAAGAGATTGTGGGGGCACAGGGATCCAATTAAGGGGGAGAAGTTTAAGGTTTGCCTGGTCCCCTAAAAATTAATGGCACTAGAGAAGATGAGCTTTGGGAACTATAGCTTAATGGATACAACGTGTAAAAAGCTTCAGTGAGTCATGGTGGGAAGAGGCCATGAGGGCAGCAAAGACAGTCTTAGATGATGTTATTAATAGCACTACAGGCTCTAAATTTCCTGTGGTGGTGTTCTTGGCAAGACCAGCCCGGCCAAAGTGGATACTCACAACCTGCAACAGAGGGTCTTGGAGATCCCAGCATGTGAGGTATGATGAGAGGGTAAAATGATAGGAGGTGTCCTTTGGAATGACTGTCTTCTTTACTTTAAAAGGGAGAACCCAAATCTGTAGGTGAAATCTTTTTTGGCTACAAAGAAGGCCGAGGCCTCCTAAGGTCAAGGTCTCCTCGTCACTTGCAAAGATGTCAAAGAACATATTCAGACATTTCAAAGATGTCCTCATGTCCATCCGTTCCCACTCTGGAATTCTATCAATAAGGTGAGAATTCCTCTAGTTGGAAAAAAAGATCTAAAAGACTTC
Source organism: Mustela putorius furo (assembly GCF_011764305.1). Taxonomy (NCBI): domain Eukaryota; kingdom Metazoa; phylum Chordata; class Mammalia; order Carnivora; family Mustelidae; genus Mustela; species Mustela putorius. Next base: position 69,451 of record NW_025421353.1, read on the forward strand.
CTTCCCTTTCTCATGTAATTTCTGTAACCTCCAGGACACACCCACCTACCCCTTCCAGCACTGTAATGAAGCTACAGCTGGTGCCAATTTGTGGAACTCATTAAAGGCTATTTTCCCTTATATACCCCCGGACCAAGTTCCCATGCTCCCTCACCTGATTTCCTGCACTCACCTCCCACCTGGTGTGTTCACACCTGCAGGTGCCTTTTACCAACCCCTTTGCCAAAAGGCAGCCAGAGTGACCTTTCAAAGAACTATCAGTTCCTGGCCTTTGTTTCCATAGAAATCTGCACTGATCTTCTAACAAATTCTCAGTCCTCCAAAGGCATCCATAACCCTCCCATTTATCTCTTCCTACCCTTCCAAATGACTGATGCCTGTTCTGCCCTGTCTTTCTGCCCTTCAACCACGCTGCCTCCCTCTTCCTGTGGAGACCCCTCATGGCGCCTGCCTCCAAGCACAGGTGATTCCCATTGATGGGAAGACCCTCTTCCTCTCCCCCGTCTCTCCCCACTCCAGTTACTCCCACTTATTCGTGAGCTCACAAGCCCCATGGTACACACTCTCCATGCAGCCTGCTCTCTCTTTTCTAGCACTGGCCTCCATTTCTAGCTGTGGTTGTGTCACGGATGTCCCTCCCCAGCCTGCCTCCATGCTCTCCATCCATTTAGCTCCAACACCTGACACGGTGCCTGGCACGTAGTAAGCCCTGGCTAGCTTCTAAGAGCCTCACTGAGGGACTGAAAGCATTTTAAAAATGTCACCACGTAGGCTCCAAACTGTAGGCAGAAAAAGCTTTGCCTGGATTGACATTTTAGAGACGTATTCGTCAAGTTAGATGTGTTTACTGACTTTACCTTGTAAAATTAAAAAAAAAAAAAAGGACCTCTGTATCGCTTCACATCTAACGAAGGCACATGTATACATTAGACCACGTTATGAGCTTAATGGAAGGAGACAAGATTTTTTCGCTAAGAAAATGTATAAGACTGTTGAGGTCACGTGGGAGGCAATAGTCCGTTTGTTGGAGCATTGCTATCTTACTCTATCACAGCCACTAATAAAAATCTGACACGGGGTGAGTCAGAATTGTCTGTCGGAGATGAGTTAGATCTGGCTCATGTTCCTACAGACATGAAAGCCAGGAACAAATAAGCAGGCTTTGAAAGCCTGGGTTGAGGAGGCGGTGTGGTTCACTGCGATGAGCTAAGTGCCCAGGGCCACCGGCAGACATGTGGGCCTGTGTCCTTCCTTTGTTCTGGGGTCCGTCTTGCACCATGTGGTGAGGCTAGCAGCTAGGAGCAGCTCAGGACAGGACCCCGTGGCATCTTACCTCTCCCACCCTCCTGTGGGCTCCAGTGGGCTCCAGTGGGTCCCAGGGGACAGCCTGCCTTCCTTGCAAAGCCCAGTAGCACTGGGAGCAGAAACTAGGACCAAAGAGTGAGCACCCTGTTTGACAAGCCAGACCAGCCACCTCTTCTTCAGATGCAGGGGGAAGCCCTGGTGTGTGCTGACTCCTCCCTTCTTTCCTTTCCCCTTTCTCCCTCCCTCCCTCCCTCTTCCCTTCCCCTCTCTCCTTCCCTGGTGGTGCCCTTTCTCGATGCCCACTTCATCCCTTTTCCTTTCTTACATGCCTGTCTTCTAGAGTTACTTCTCTTTCCTCCCAATTACTTCCCTTCATCTGAATCTCCTCTTTGGTCACTTTGTCCCTGCTCTCTGCTCCTCCTCCCCTTCCCTGGCCCCTGTTCAGCTCCATCCAGACTGCAGGCAGAGCTGGACTAACACGCTCACTCACTAGCTCAGCCACCCTCCAGAGAAGTCACTCTTCGGTGGCCACCTTCCTGACCCCCTGGTCCTTTCTCCACTTATTCATCTATTGCTCTGAAGTCTGAGGAGGACAGAGCGGGGCTGCTGCAGAATCGGGCCAGAGGAGAAACCAAACCATGTGTCCACACTGTCCCCCAGTACTGCTGCTCTGAGAGCATTCAGAGTCCTCAACAGGGTTCTTCAGAACTGGGAGTGAAAACAGCCATAGGTCAAAAGAAAAGCTATGGCCCCCACACAAAAATAATAATCACAAATGAAACTAAGTTAACTCTGAAGTCCTAAAGTCGAAGAATTGCCTTGAATCTGTCACTAGAAAGCACCCAATATCTCACTCTCTGGGTTCTGGGTGCCCTGGGAATGGCAGGAGGCTCTGACCCCCTTCCCTCTTCATCCACTCCCAAAGAACGTCCTCTGAGGTGGTCTTCAAACTTCCTTTGAGAAACTGTCAATGGGAACTGTAGGCCCTCGGTTGCTGGGACGAATGAGGGTGATGTCAGGACCTGATGGGCAGCTTTACCAGGAGATTGTGGCTTCTGGATGCAGTCCTCAGGTCCCATGGTCTGGGTGAGATCTGGGTCTTTGAGTGGAGGAGGACAGATGAGATTTCAGATTTTGAGTTGATTCTGGGATGGTTAGTGCTTTGGAGGGCATTGGGTGAAGGTATTTTGCACACACAAGGAGGACACGAATTTGGAGAGCCAGAGAGTGGACTGTTAAGAGCTGACCTGCATTTCCCCCAGAAACCTTGCTGCTGTCCTTATCTCTGGTACCACAGAACGTGACCTTATTTGGAACTAGAGTCCTTACAGATGCAATCACATTACAGTGAGGTCCTTAGAGTGGGCCCTAATCTCCTGTAACTGACCTCCTTATGTAAAGGGAAAATCTGGACAGAGAGATGCCCCTACTGTCAGTGGTGGGCAGTGCATGAACTTCTAGAACCCTGACAGTAGTGGAAAACAGACTCAGGCTGGGCACTAGGTAAATGGGAGCTCTAGTGGAATTTCAGATGAAGATGCTGTGGACCTCGGCTTCCCAGGTCATAGTGACGTTAGGATTTCAAATTCAAGTCAGAGATGAAAGAAACATCTGGACTCGGTCCTCAGGTACACGCAGTATTCTGAACTGAGGCTAGAACCAGAGACCATTCTAATGAGAGGCCTCCACAGGTGGGCTCTCACAGGTGGGCTCCAACTCAGTTTCCTGTATATTCATTCATGAAATCGCTCTGCGGGTCAACACGCAGAACAAAACCATTTAATAAAAGTGACAATGAGGAGAGGAAAGGGACGCCAGAAGGCATGTGAATGTGGAGAGAGGAAGAGCCAGGGTGGAAAAACGGAGAATCCCTCCCTGCGCTCCTTGCTGCCAGGGAGGTCTGAGGGACTAGTTTCCACCTGGGATCCCAAGTCCAGAACAAAAGCGGCGGGGCCATGGCGGGAGACGAGGGAAGGGGGACATTGGCACGCGCGCATGGGGTGCCCAACAATGGGGGCTAGCGCGCCCGCTGGGGGGGGGCACCCCAGGCGGACCCGGGTGTGGCGCGGCGCGGCGTCCAGGGTGGTCCCGGTGCCCCAGGGGTCGCGGGAGGCTGGGTCCCCACACCCCTGCGAGTTCGAGGCCCGCGCTTTCTGCTCCAGGTGAGGGTGGGGCGCGGTTTCAATTTACCTGTGCGCAGAGGTTCGTCTGGAGAAGCCATGGGGCTGGGAGGGGCAGCGCAGCTCCGGGGGCTGGGCTGGAGCGCAGGAGCGCATGGGCGGCGAGTCCTGTGGGTCCTCCAGTCCCTATTGGGGCGCAGCACAGCACCTCCGCGCTGCACGCCCCTCCTCCGCCAGCCCCTCCACCTCCTCCCAGACTCTCCACCACGTCCTCTGCGAGCTCACTTCCCGCTTCGGCAATTAGCAAAGCCCCTTCTCCGGGCCACCCCCGCCCCCCTCCTTCCTGAGGCGGAGGCCCAGGCCTGGGCACGAGGTGAAGCCCTGGCGGCCTGCGAGTGTGGCCAGCGCCAGCGCTCAGCGGCCTCCTAGCCTGGCTCCCCCAGCGGGTATCCTTTGCGCAGCCTGGCTGCGAAAAGATCATCAGCCCTAAAAACCCCAGCTGCACTCTCGGGTCACTTCGATGGCTTTCTGATTGCGCCCGAAGGGAGCAAACCAGTTTCCCCAGCACAGGCCTGGGCTGAGATGCCTGCCTGCTATTTGAGCAGTCTCCTGGTCTCCAGGCAGGGTCTGCCTTTGCATGATGGCAGGCGTGAATAACTTCGACCGGGATGTTACGGTTTTTGTCTGTTTTTTGTCATTGGTTATTACATGACCTCCATGGTAGGTGCTCCACAAAGCGAGTGAAAAGAGGATGCCTGATACATACGCATATGGCCATTCTAGAAGAGCTTGGGGTTCTCTCGGAAGCGCGGCATTGGTCCTTGCACTATGGTTTAATAGAAAAGGGATTATGCAACAAGTTACTTAAATGAGCATAGGTTGAAATCGTTTACTGAGAATAAATATTTAAAATAGTTATATTTACTAAATCTATCATCAATCATAAATCTATTGCACGAAGGTTACAGGCAATTTAAATGCAATAGCACTCTCTTCAGGGTTTTAAATAATCCGTGTCTGTCTTGGTACATGAGAATGCAAAGATAGGAAATGGTTTGTAAAAGATCATATAATAGCTTTTACTATAAGGTATCAGCAATTTATCCTAAAGGAGTGGCATCCAGCTAAAAACTCAGCTTTGAAAAATGCAGAAAAGCAGCAAACGTTTACATACCCTCTTGGTGACCAGAGGCATGCTTTGTGCCCCTCATCATCTTTTTCGTGGTTCTGAGGCCCTTGGCGCTCAGTAGTTTAGTGTCTTTTTATTCTCTGGAATAGGCCATTGAAGAAATACCAGGCCCAGAGAAGAAGGTCCTGCTGGGTGTCTGAAGAAAGTACAACCTTTTAGATGAAGCTTTCTGGGGTATTTGCTAGTGGTTTGATCTGCTTCTGATAGGAAGGGAAATTTTTTTTAAAGATTTTATTTATTTATTTGACAGACAGAGATCACCAATAGGCAGAGAGCAGGCAGAGAGAGAAGTGGAAGCAGGCTCCCCCGCTGAGAAGAGAGCCAGACATGGGGCTCAATCCCAGGACCCTAGGATCATGACCTGAGCCGGACGCAGAGGCTTTAACACACTGATCCACCCAGGCGCCCCGGATGGGAAAATTTTTACAGAGTATTTTCTCTTTGAATCTATTTTGAGGTTTGGTTTGTGGTTCTTTCTGACTTCTCATGAAGATGGAATTACTTCTGAGGTTGGTTGTCAGGAACCGCATATCAAATCGAGCTATCTTGTTAGCATAAGATAAATAAATAAATAAATAAAAGCTCAAGTGTTGGTATAAAGCTATTATGCTTTTCAAAACTCCGAACTATAATTCATGTATCATGGTCATTCTTTATCAGATCAAACAGGAGAGAGGTGGCAGAAACGCACTTTCAGGTTAATTTTTTTACAAGGAAGATGGACTTATGAACCTACTTTATTATTCCCTTTCATTCAATTTCCCTGTACCTCCTTTTCTATGAATTGTAACGGTAACCCATCATTATTTTTATTGTTGGCACGTGCTTTGTGAACCATAAAGTGTACATTATAAATGGGAGTGCTTTTCTTTTCTTGCAGTTTACACAAAAAAACTAATTTTTTAAATTTATTTTTTATTTATTTTCAGCATAACCGTATTCATTCTTTTTGCACCACACCCAGTGCTCCATGCAAGCAGTGCCCTCTATAATACCCACCACCTGGTACCCCAACCTCCCAACACCCCGCCCCTTCAAAACCCTCCGATTGTTTTTCAGAGTCCATAGTCTCTCATGGTTCAGCTCCCCTTCCAATTTCTCCCACCTCCCTTCTCCTCTCTAACTCCCCATGTCCACGAAAAACTAATTTAAAAACGTTCATCCACCAGAGTACCCAAAGGGCTCCCACATAAACTATCTGTCGTTACATTATGTCATTCTGCTTTCGCTTCTATTGCTGTCCAAACAATGTTTTAAAACATTCTTTAAAATGGGCCTTTTTAACAAGATTTTTACAAAAGATTTTATTTATTCATTTGTCAGAGATAGCACAAGCAGAGGGAGAAGCAGGCAGAGTGGGAAGCAGGCTCCTGGTAAGCAAGAAGCCTGATGGGGGACTCGATCCCAGGATGCTGGGATTATGACCTGAGCTGGAGGTAGACAATTAAACAACTGAGCCATCCATGTGTCCCTGAAATGGGCATTTTTGACATTGCCTGATAGCACCTACACACTCATGAATCTCAGATTCATGATACATGGGGCTAGTGGACTTGACAATCATGGAGTCAAGCATGCTGGATTTGACTCACGGGCCTGTCACTGTGAATTTGGGTGGCTTCTAAACTTGCTACATAGAAACCCAAGCATGTAAGAATTTGCAGGATTGTGACAGTTCAGTGGTATAATGTATACATAAAAATACCTAAACCAGTGTCTCTCACAAAGTAGGTACAAATAGACCAGCTCCCTTCCTGCCTTCATTCTGTCCTTGGAATTCCGTCCCTTGGGAGAAGTTCCTACTGCCCTTGTTACAAGAAATAAACGATATTTACTACACTGTTGGTGCATAGCATGGATCAATACATTGAGTGATAGTATTAACATACTTCTTGAACTGCCCATTGCCCCCCCCAAGCACCAAATAAAATGTCATGCTCTGGGGAAACCAAAGTGAGAGGTCCCCAACTTTTAGGAGTTATGGACAGGAGAGAGATGCAAATACTGTGTCAGTGTAGAACCAGGATAACTAATGCTTAAACCAGGAAGAGAATGTGTGTGGAAGAAAGGCATTGATGATGTATAAAGCCATTTGGCTGGGTGGTGACTACCCTCAGACTGACAATTTGCCATGAAAGCTTCCAGGCAAATTTGAGATCTTTATTAGTGACAATATGGCTATAGCCTTAAGGGGAAGAAAAAAAAAACCAAAAACAAAAACCAAAACACACATACACATAAACTGTTGGTCTTGTGTCTTTTCACAAATAATGAGTTATCAGAAATTTTATCTTTAAATGGGGAAAACAGCAACTGAAAATGTATTTCATTTGATTCATCACAGGATATGGTGTTTTTGTTCATTTCACACCATTTTTGTTAAGTTTTATTTAAATTAATGCAATCTGAGATAAAATGTTAATATTCCTGAGGGTATGGACATTGTATACAAATGAACCCAGCTAAGTGGGCTCCTGGACAGGGTCTGATCTATTTATAAAAGTAGCTGGAGCTAAGTGGTTTGTTCCAGAAGAAGATAACGCCTTCCCTCCGTTGCATTTGCCTTCTACAGCCTAAGTGGGAGTTAATACGTTCACTTGTCTCCTTTAATTGTGTCCAGAGTGTGTTAAAGCAGTCATAGGGGACCTGGGTGGTTTTGCCGTCTGCCTTCTCATAACAATGCCCCAGTTTTTCTCCTGGAGAATCAACGTTCCCGCTTTCAGTCCATGCACTTAGGTAGCGGCAACTTCACACTGGCTCCTGACTCTAGCAGTGGCATGTCACCCACTAATGGCCTTTTGAGAACATCACTGAGTGAGCCGTGAGTTTAGTAGATGGACGAGACCTTTGCTGGGTCGGTGAGGAGGTGGGTCTCTGAATAACTAGCCCGAGATCCACTTGTGTGTGGTGGAACAAACGAGCAGTGATGTGTTGGCCAGAGTACCCATCCTAGAGAGCCCTGAATGCCAGACAAAAGCATTTGAGACTATTTTTTCAGGCAACAGGAAGCCAGGAAGCTAGTTTTGAAAAGCAGCACATGAAAATTTGTGTTTTTGGAAGATTAGTGGGGGGCAGCTGTGTGTACGATAGGGTGGAGGGAGGAGAGATTGCAATCCCTGAGTGCATTTAATATTTATGATGCAGTGTAATTTATTATGAAGTTGAATTTGCATCCTTATCCAAACGTAAGGGAAACTCCTGTCCAAAACTGTAAATGTTTTTTTGGTTGCTTTTTTTTTTAAAGATTGTATTTATTTATGTGACACAGAGAGAGATCACAAGCAGGCAGAGAGGCAGGCAGAAAGAGAGAGAGAGATGCAGGCTCCCAGCTGAGCAGAGAGACTGATGCGAGACTTGATCCCAGGACCTGAGATCATGACCCGAGCCAAAGGCAGAGGCTTAACCCACTGAGCCACCCCGGTGCCCCTGGTTGCCTTTTTAAGCATTCCTTGTCTCACATGAAGTGATTACAAATTTGCAGATGTGCATTAAAATGATGTATTCCAAAATGTTAACAGAGGAATTAAAAAACTTATTAAGTAAAATATTATCATTTTTGTTGATTTGAAGCCTATTTGACAAGGGACATAGCATTCTGGTGCATATATGTAAACATGAATAATTATTTTTTTTAAATCTTTATTTATTTATTTGACAGAGATCACAAGTAGGCAGAGACAGGCAGAAAGAGGGAGGGGGAAAAAGGTTCCCCGCTGAGCAGAGAACCTGATGTGGGGCTTGATCCCAGGACCCTGAGATCATGACCTGAGCTAAAGGCAGAGGCTTAATCCGCTGAGCCACCCAGGTGCCCCTAAACATGAATAATTCTTTTTTTTTAAGATTTTATTTATTCCTTTGACAGAGACAGATCAGAAGTAGGCAGAGAGGAAGGCAGAGAGTGGAGGAAGCAGGCTTCCTGCCAAGCAGAGAGCCTGATGCGAGACTCGATCCCAGGACCCTGAGATCATGACCCGAGCCAAAGGCAGAGGCTTAACCCGCTGAGCCACCCAGGTGCCCCTAAACATGAATAATTCTTAAAGGTTCCTCTACTCACTTATATAGAAGCCCTTTTCCAAACAGAAGATTAAATCTCTCTTGGCTACTCCTACCAGCTTATTCTGAATTATTTTCCATCCAGAAGCATGAACCTGAAAACCACAGTTTTTACAAGGTGTTTGGTTTTCCACCAAGAGAATCACATAATTTGTGGTGATTCAGTGTGGTGTGTTGCTAAAAGCATTTCCAATGCTGTGGATACAAGAGGGTAGTGCAGAGAGGTAAGGAAACAGGAGAAAAGGTAGGGCTCTCTAATGAGCACTTTATTCCAGAATTTTCCTCCAGCCTGGGGAGCTCACCACTCACAAGTGTGTGCTGGTGCCTTGATCTCATGGGCCACAGTGCTCAGCATCTTCCAGCTGCTTTTTTAGTGAATACATATGTAACAATTGATTCCTTGCCCCAGACTTTGAGAGAAAAATCTGTTCAGAGGGATGGACACTCTGAACTAACAGCAGAAAACACTCTCTGTAGTCTTCTTGTTAAATGAAAAAATATGGTTAAACCACTTTTGAACGTCTACTACATACAGCAAAATGTAAATCTTAATTGAAATATGTCCTCTCAGCTGTGCTTAAGCAACTGAGTCCTGAGCTTTTCAGGTTTTCAGTCTGAAAGAGTACACCTCTGGTGCTCTGAAAGGGAAGAGAAAGGACACGGTGTTCTCCATATAAAATTTATCAAGCAATTATCTCCTCTAACACCTTCCTATCCAAATTACCTGATATGCTCTTCCTACTCCTTTATTCCACATTACTGCCTTTTCCAGGATTCTGTCTCACATCACAACATGTCTTCTGTTATATTTTCTTCTTGCAAGCAAATTTTTTTTTTCTCCATCTAAAAAAATCAACAATCATTGGGTATTTCAAATCCCATTTTCCACAAATGCATTGATTCTTCTTATCTATTACTATTTTCTCATACTCAGTGTCTTTGTCTTTATGGGGTTTGTACTTTGCCTTTCCCCATCCTTTACTGCCATTATATAATCAAATCTAATAACTTCTTAGAGAAAGTTAAAAATTCCTGCATAGCCACACGTGAACACAAAGTCACTGATTTTTTAGCAAACCTATAAGATAGTCAGACATCCATTCAAATTTCTTTTTTTTAAGATTTTATTTATTTATTTGACAGAGAGAGATGACAAGCAGCCAGAGAGGCAGGCAGAGAGAGAGGAGGAAGCAGGCTCCCTGCTGAGCAGAGAGCCCAATTTGGGGCTCGGTCCCAGGACCCTGGGATCATGACCTGAGCCGAAGACAGTGGCTTAACCCACTGAGCCACCCAGGCGTCCCTCCATTCAATTTCTTAACTGAATCTCAAATGCATCCTGAGTTCTAACCTAAACCTAAGTTCTACTTCTTACACGTTGTTATATGACCAAATTCTTTCAGTTCAGTATTTTGTAACATTTAAATATTAATCAATTGATGCTTTGTCTGTGTATTTCTATGAAAATAATTTGAATACTGTAGATTTATTGTTATATTTATAGATTTATAATCAAAGTTTCATCAGTTGAAGTTTTTAGAAATTTCAGATATAATGATTAACCTAAAATGATACTGCCTCAAATCCCTCTGATATCAAGGCCCAACACCTGATTATAGCCAAACCTGTGGTGGATAGTTCCATGGGAAATTGCAGTTACTTAACACTGATAGCATCTCATGTTCTCTCTCTCATTTTAGAATGTCTCCAACACAACCCAAAAGTGTAGGAGAGTTAATGTCCTCTGAGGACAGCTCTCAGTGAAGTGGAAATAAGAGCCATAGATAAAATTGTCAGTTTTCTGGTCTTCATGAGGACAACTTAAAGAAGTTTCTCAGGACCTTTCAGTAAAAGCAAGCCTTCATTTTCTATCCACAACAATTATATCAACAATGTACCTCTTTGACAAAGTTGCTTCTTCACTGTCTCACTTTCCCATTCTTTTCTACCTTGGATAATCTCCCAGATAAACTAACAGTACTCAAATCCTTTGTCCTACTCTTTGCTCTCAGGATAAATGGAGCCAAAAGACTTAGATTAATATCAAGTTCTGAATGGGATCTTAGAGCTATTTCTGTCCAGATTTTCATAAACATAGGGACCTTTGAATTATAAATAAGTTCTAAATGGAGGGGGCAAAAGCAAAAAGTCAAAATTTTTATGTTTGATTTTTAATCATGATTAATTGACTTTATTGATTATTAAAAATACTAACACTATAAAAGTGTGTATCTTTGTAAAACAATGTCATAATGTAAGAAATAGGTTGCATAGACCTTTTGAGAATATTAAACCAAGTGTTCAGGTGCCATCTAATTTCTTGTTTAATCCAGACCTATGGTGTGCATTATCTTGAGGAATAGGATTTTGAAGTCCAGACAGATTAACAGAAAACTGATCCAAATGTGTGTGTTTATATTTCTGCTTTTGTTGTAAAACTCAAAGTGTGATTGCTGGTTTAAAATGGTAAAACTAATAATGTTCATGGACTCTATTATAAATTTTCTAATTGTATGGGAAGTATCCAATAAACATAGAATTAATTGATTTGCAAATCCTCAAAGAACTACAGGATCAGGTAGTGGTATGTTCTGATTCAACAGCATCATAATGCAGCATTTTATATGTGTGGCTAATGGATATTTTCATGAATGTTTGCTAGATAGTCAGCCAATACAGAGAAATATTAGGTAGGGTAATTACTCACAGTTGTGTTTACTAAAATGAGAGAAAATTATCAAATGACACTACTAATAATAATCCTATAGCAGGCTAAAAAATTCAATGATAATTACAAGTATTAATCTAGCTTTCTTCCCTGATTATGACTCTTCTCTCCTTTATCATAATGGGAGTAGCAGATTGTCTGCAATGAATTGTGAAAACCCAGCAGTGACTTTGGCAGTGAAGGCCTCCCATCAAATTTGATAGGATAAAATGATTCTGGATGGTCTTGAGCAAATGTGTCAATATTTTTTTTCTGTGTGTGTCATAAAAGAAAGAAGCAATAGTAAAATCTTGCTGTTATTCCATGGAGCCAATAAAATCATACTGCCAGCAAGAGGCTGCTGACACCATAAGTGTGGTTAACTGTCTTTAAATACTAGGCCTCGAAATAAAATTCCATATTTCACATAACCTCTTTTTTATTTAAAAAAAAAAACAAAACAAAACAACTATACTGTTTACATTTAGGGCCCTGCTGTTGTGTAATTATTTTTGAACATGTCTACTGTAAGTGTATATATATATATTTTTTTCTGTGCAATAAATTCATTTAGAGATAAATTTGGATTGCAAATTATTTTGAGGGAGGCATGGTATTTGTGGCTAGTCTTACAAATAAAGACTAAAAGAAAGAAGAAAAACATTTTTTATTACAGCATATTTACATCTGTCCAAAGTAATTATTTACTATAATACTGACAAATGTATAATTCTGTACACAAAGAAAGAAGTTAAATGAGTTATAATTCAGTCGAAGTATAGCTGGCCATTTTAAAACTTACCACTGAATCTTTCTGGTATGAAATGTGCTATCTGGCAATCTGGTCCAGTTCATTACATCAGGTCATTTTGTATGTTCTTATTACCATTTTGATAGCATAGCTCATTTTATAACCCAGACATTTTACAATGGAACTATGATGCATGTATTTTCAAAGTATAGACATACATGAAGCTATGAGGTAAAAAGATGAATGTCCATAGTACCATATAGACTCAACAAATAAAAGTGTCCAAGGCTTGAGTGAGATTTATGAGTATTGTATTAGATTAGGCCAACATGTGGTTTTGATATAAATCATCTGTTCTTAAATTAGAATTACAATCGTTGAGTACAGTGTTGAAAATGGCAGATAGATTTTAGCTATCTTTGCTCACTAGGGAAAATGGAAAAATGATTAGTTTGGTCAGATTTTCACTTAACTTCTGAAAAATCTTATGTTGGAGAGAACCCTTCTGAAATAAGAATCCTTAAAGACATAACCCCTTTGGCACAAGTTTTCAAGAAACTTGTTTGATGTTGTAGACAATTATATGGCACACGTACTGTTCTAGATGTTTCATGCCAATAATATGTAAGCCATACCAAGGCTACATATACATATAGAGATGTTCCTCAGCTTACAAGGGGGCTATGTACAGAGAAAAACACATAAAAAATTGAAAATGCATTTAATACCCCTAAACTATCAGATATCATAGCTTTCCTTAAGCTTATTTAAACATACTCAGAACACTTACATTTGCCTGCATTTGGGCAAAATCATCTTAAGCAAAGCCTATTTTATAACAAAGTATCAAATATCACATGCGATTTATTTAAATATTACACTAAAAAAAAAGAAGAATGCTTATATATAGAATGGTTGTAAGAATATCAGTTGTTCACCCCTGTAATCTTCTAGCTGACTGGGAGCTGTGGCTCACTGCCCCTGCCCAGCATCACAAGACGGGCACCATACCACATGTCACTGGCCCTTTTTATAAAGACCCAAATTCAAAATTCAAAGTACAGTTTCTACTGAATCACTTTCACTTTCACATCATTGCCAAATATATCATAAGTTGAATCATTGTAAATCAGGAGCCATCTGATTTGAAAGTTAAATCACAGTCACCCATATACACACAAAAAAAAGGCCTTCGTGTAGGGCCATCTATGTATCTCTAAACAACATAGCATGACATATCAACAGCAAAAAATGGATGTGAAGGGGACAATTGCTTTGCGTCAGTACTCTGAGCAGTAACATACATGGCCTTACTCACCTAGCAGAACTCCAGAGCTAGCTGATGGCAAGGAATTTTACAAATGTTTGCTGAACAGCTTAAGCACTATTATTTTTAAATTAGTGTGCATGTCTGTTTTCTAAAGATATGTTAATTTATTTTATTGACTTTTTACAAAACCAAATAATTTCCTCTTATTTAAGTGGCAGGTAAATAGCATTCTTTTTAATTTAAATCAAATGGCTTTTTAGGGAAAATATACTAAAAATTCTGAAACTTGTATTGCTTATGAATCTTTTATTGGAATCCTTATCAAGTTGTATTTTTTCAAGTTTTTCCTAAATAATCTTCAAAGAATTGAAAATATTTTTTGGATTTTATTCAAGGCTATTAACACACAATTCCACCTTGTTAAATATAGTGCTAAACGTTCAATCAAAACGTTGTGTCTTTTTTTTTTCCACTACCACATCCTCCATCTACTGACTGGATTCTCTCCCCAACTAGCACATATATACCATTGTCTGTCTTTAGGATAAGTAAGGGTCATCTTTTGTCTTTATTCTATTCCTCGTATGCTTCTGAACTTGTTGAATTTTAATATAGTCACACCATAAGCATCACATATTTGATTCCCCTTTCAATAGTAAACAGTGCACAACCAGAGCATACCTTCAAAGCTATCAATAGACTTACTCTGATATATTATTTTTGTATTTTTGTAAATTAAAAGAATTAAATTATAGAACAAGAGTTCAGGTGGTAGGTGTTGTAAGTTTTACCCAAACTGACTTTTGTCAATCTCGTTTTTGTCATCATATATGTCAAGTAGTTTTCTCACGTTAATTTTTAGAATATCCTTGTATAATGAATATTTACACTGATATCTAGTATAAAAATCTTGCAATTTATTTTAAAAACATTAAGATATTGAAAATCAATCTATTTCTTTGATTCATTAAAGACATTTTTGGCTTGTTTCCAGTACTTTCTTACTGGTTAAAAAATGAATTTGAAGTAGTCTGAATTTCATTATTATATGGCACTTTCCCTTTGATGAATACAAGGATGATATTCTGTATTAGCTATCTGAGAAGAATTTATTTTTTTTAATTTTATTTATTTGTGAGTGAGAGAGAGCACAAGCAGTGGGAGCAGCATGGTGAGGGAGAAGCTAACTCCCGGCTAAGCAGGGAATCTGTTGCAAAACTGAGTCCCAGGTCCCTAAGATCATGACCTGAGCTAAAGGCTCAGGCGTTTAACTGACTGAGCCACCCAGGAGTCCCAATCTGAGAAGAGTTCTGTATGTTATTCCTATTAATATGAAGTTTAAAGTCTAGGTGATTAACTTAATATTTTAGAGTCAATTGCATAGATAGGACTATGTTCCAGGCAGAGAGTAAGAAAGAAATATTAAATCAACCATATTCTATGCATTCTAAATGAAAATAATTAATCAATCATAATAAATCCTTCTATTTATGGAATATCAACTTATAAGCTTTCCTCCATATGAACAATGCCAAATATCAGAATAAAGGGTCATCTAATACAAATAAAGGATAGAATTAAAGAATTCTGGTAAGCCATTTAATTTTGAAAAATGGTTCTATATTGTTGCTGAGTTGTGGTTTTCAGTTACATAATATCTGATAAGTGTAGAAGTAACATGAGTGTTACGTGAGATGAGAAATGGTATATAATTAAGATATTTTTAAAAGTACAGATAAGTACAAATTTGTAAACATAGCATTATGGAGGAATAAAAATAAATGATAGCTACACACTCTAAAGTGAATACATCTTGGAAAGTTAATAGAGAAGTAAAACAAGGGCAGTGCAAAAAGTATGGTACATTTTTATGAAGTTCAAAAAAATTCTTTAAACCATAGATGGACTTAAAGATACTATTATGTATCAAATATTGTAAAAATTCATCAAGGAAATAGCAAGCATAAAATAACCAAAGCATACAAACTTGGGTAGATACAATAGGTGTGATCATGTTCTACTTCATAAAGAGATTCCACTCTCATGGAATATGCCTCCAAAGACAACATACAGGAGTACCTGCAGGCCCAGAGGCCTCCTGACCTGGAGTACTGTTACAATATCAGCCACAATGCAGCAGAGCAACTCTCCTCCAAGGACCTGGTATCCTACGCCTATCAGGTAGCCTGAGGCATGGAGTACCTTGCCTCCAAGAAGTGCATACACCAAGACCTGGCCACCAGGGAATTGGTGGTGACAAAGGACAACATGATGAAGATCTCAGACTTCAGCCTTGCCAGAGATATCACCACATCAGTTACTATAAAAAGACAACCAACAGTGGACTGCCTGTGAAGTGGATGGTCCCTAAGGCCATGTTTGACCAGATCTACATCCACCAGAGTGACTTCTGGTCTTTTGGGGTGATCCTGTGCAAAATCTTCACTCTGGAAGCCTCCCATATCCTGGAGTACCTGTGGAGGTGGTTTTCAAGCTGCTGAAGGAGTCATTTGATGGATAAGCCAATAAGTGCACCAGAGAGTTCTACACAATAATGAGGGGTGGCTGGCATGTGGTACCTTCAAGCTGCTGGTAGAAGACTGGGATCATACTGTGGCCTTAACCTCCAACCAGGAGTACCCGGACCTGTCCTTGGCCCTGGAACAATACTGTCTATGCTTTCCCAACACCCAAAGCTCCACCTGCTCCTCAGAGAAGAATTCCACCTTCTCTCATGTGCCGTTGCCCAGGGAGGCCTATCTGCCCTGACACCCAGCCCAGCTTGCCAATGGTGGACTCAAATGACTAGTATACCTATTACTCCTGTCCAGATTCCGTCATAAGCTGTAAACCTTACCCCCACCCTCCCTGCAAGACTCACTGTGTTCTCCTTTGTCCCTTTCCTACTGGCAGGAGCCAGCTGCCTACCTGAGGCCTTCACCCCTTGAAGTTCAGCTCTCTTCCCCTTCCTCTTCTTCCTCCTTACAACCTGCTCATGAAAGAAAGGCACAGAGAGGCAGGTACTTGCTCGTGGCTACTTCCTTCCCTCCCATATGTTGGACCAAGACCCCTCCCTGGCATCTGGTACTGCGTCGACGTCAAGGGAGTGGGAGATGAGGCATGCCAGTGAAAGATGTCGCAGCTTTCCTGTTTTGGTTTTGTCTGCTTAGCATAACATGTAAGACTGAGTTCTGGTGGCAGGGACCTAGTCCTTGGGGCTATAGCTCTAGCGAGGGGAGGTCAACTGCTCTGGGCCTTGGCTAAGAGCAACCCCTGCTCCAGAGATATGGTGCCAAGGGCTTATTAATTTTGATACTAATTTGCTTTGCTAACCAAATACCTGGTATCAAAAGATGGGAAGGAGAGGCTGAAAGCAGTGTTGTGACCATGGGGTCCAGCCACAAACTATGAAGAAAACACAAAGTGTATAAATCTGAGTAAGTATATATTTACACACATTTTTAAATAGGTTGTTATCAAAGATTTAAATAATGGGTAATATGCTCCTCGTGGCTCGGAAGCATCAGTTGCCATATATTAAAAACAAAGAAAAGAGGTGTCTGGTTGGCTTCCACCATAAGTGTCCCTTCTTTTCAGGTCATGATCCCAGGGTCCTGGGATGGAGCCCCACATCAGGCTCTCTGATCAGTGGGAAACCTGCTTCTCCTTTTCCCTCTGCCCTGCTTATAGTTCCTCTTCTTGTCTCTCTGTCTCTCAAATAAATAAAATATTAAAAAAAAAAAGAAAGAAACAAAATGTTTTTAAAAGGTCTTTTTTTTTTTTTTAATTTTCTACGGGTGCCTGGATGACTCAGTTGTTTAAGCAGATGTTTGACTTTGGCTGAGGTCATGATTCCAGTGTACAGGGATCCAGCCCTGCATGGGACTACTTGCACCCCAAGGAGTGTGCTTCTTCCTCTCCCTTTGCACGTGATTCCCCCCGCTTGTGTGCTTCCTCTCTCTCTCTTTCTCTCTCTTGCTGTAATAAACAAAATAAAAATTTTTCCTAAATAAATAAATAAATTTCTAAATCTATTTTCACTTTAGGTCCCTTAACAAAAATTGCTACTGCTTCATTTAAAAAAAAAAGAAAAAAGATAATTTAGAAATGTGCTTCCAGAGCTAAAAAGCTGTTGTTTTTTTTTTTTTTTTTTTGGTCAGGATTAAATATAGAAGTGCTTTAAAAAGTAAAAGAAAAAATATGCTATATTAACACTAATCACACTATAACTTTGGTGGTTATATCAAGATAATGAAAAGTGATTTTAAAGCAAATTTCATTATCAGACATAATGATCAAGTCAAAATTACAGAAGAGTAAAAGGATGAATTCCTCAGGGAGTATAATAATTCTTGACTTTTAATACTTAATAACAGATTTGGGGATATATACGGAAAAACTAAGAACAAAAATCATAACTTCTACCTTAGAAGAGAAATGGAAAAACATTTCAACACCTTTATTTTAAGATTATATAGACAAATGGTCATCAAATTGGTAAGATATGTAAGACTTGAACAAAATTATCAACTAACTAGATATGCTTGATATTACAGAACACTCCCAACAACCGCAGACTACATATATCTTAATCCATGATTTTCTTTGCAAAGGTCAACATTGATAATGTTCTAGTCATACCTCCGTGTACCAGGAAAGAAGTAGCACATTTCTTGAAAGACACAGCTATCAAAGATCCATTGAGAAACCGTAAAGATGGAGAAGGGATTTGCAAATGATATATCTGATAATGGACATCTACTCTGATTATTAAAAATGAATAAAAATAAAAAACCCTACTAATAACCAAACAGAGTATCCAATTTTACATGTGATGAAAATTATTGAAGAGACATGTCACCAAAAGGATATGGATGGCTTATAAGCACATGACAAATTTCTCAACATTTAGACATTAAAGAAATACAAATTAAAATCATAATGAGACATGCTTACATATCTATTAGAATGGCTAAAATTATAAAGGCTAATTGTACTTCGTCTGAGCTAGATTGAGAAGCAACAAAAAATCTAAACTGTTGTTGGCATATATCATGATACCACCACTTTGGAAAATATCTGCCTTATAATAGGTTCAGTAGACAATTTGTAAATTAAAAAAAAAATTAATGTTGAGAGTATACTGAATTCCATAAGTCATTTCAATATTTTTTTACAAAAAATAAACTATGTAAAACATACCTTAAATTTACTTTCAAAATATTTTATAGCATATAATGGACAATATACATAAGCCTTAAAGAAACAATCATATAAATAACCATTTCATACCTACTTAAAAATTGCATAATACCACACTCCTAAGTCCTCCCTGAATGCTCTAAAATAACCCTTAAAAGGAAATACATTTTTAAAAATAACAGATTTTTTGGCAAATAATTTAATAAAATAAAAGTTTCATTCATCTATGTAGATCATAATAAATGTTTTTAATAAGCATGAAATTATAACTCTGAAGTGTGCTAAAATGAAAACACCTGCTAAGGGTGAGAGAACAAAAATAAACATCATTTTTCCAAACAAGAGGAATTTATTACCTTCGAATCAATGCATGTGGATTTGTTCAAACTGGCAATAAAGCAATATGGAAACAAAAACCATAGAAAGTTATATTTTAGATTTCCAAAAGACATCAAAGTGAGGAATATACATTTTTTAAATGTTACATAATGCTACATAATGACAAGATGACAGGGTGTGACAAATAGCATTTTAAAAGCTCTACTCATACAGGAACGGAAGGTGTCATTTCCCTATAATTTTATATATGTCATTAATTTACTATATCTGGATACAACATATTACCAAAGAGATGTTCATCAAAGACTAAATCATTTTTAATGGAACATAATAATTTCAACCTACATCTATTAATCTTTTTTTTCGATCAAACATTTATAGTCTCGCTAAACATTTTATCAGTTGTAGACAAAATTAAAAAAATAGGATAAAAAGTCGTGTTTGGAAAAGTAGATTTTCTTTGAAATTTGCATTTAAATGAAAATATTTGCTGATATTTTTAAAACTTTAAATGTAACTTTATATATAACTGACCTATCAAATGATATAAAATTTTTGGAGACAATATAGTTTGGGGCACATGGTAAGCAATAATCAATTTTTTGTTGTTCCAAGTGTTCTTGTTTTATTTTTCTTAATTATTCTATGACCACAATTTATAGTTCTAAGATTTGTCCACCCCCCCCAATTTAATATCTCTTAAGGTGGCACTCACCTTGCACTTGATGACATATCCTAGTTTAACGGACAGCATTTCTCTTTCTTAGTCGAACATAAACTATATTGCATCTTACACTTGATGAAAGCTAGGATGCAATTAAATACTCTATTATGGTTATGATTCTGATATTTGAAATCCTCCGGTAGCTCCCTGTGCCCCCACAGAGTAGTACATCACCTCCTTGGCATATTATACAAACCATCTAACCCCAGTGTTAACCCCGGGGCTCAGCCTCCATCCCCAGGTGATGCTGCCAGATCAGCTGTCGGTTGTCATGAACTTGCTGTAGTTTCCCGAATGCATTGTGCTGCCTCCTGGCACTTTGAAACTTGACACACTCATCCTCATTCTTCGCTTTGCCCTTGTCTATCACCTCCCCTGAAAATCTGTTCCTAAGTGGCTTTTCCCAGCTCCAACCTACCCTTGGCAGTCTTTTATCTCCCTGTGGTAAAGCTTGTCACACTGCACCATGGACATGCCCGTTGTCCCACTGAGAAGAGAAAAGGGACAGGGAGGGCCCCCAGCATTTGCAGCTATAGTGCAGAGCCCCATGCCTGACTTGCAGGAAATGCGAGATCATGAAGTCAGAAGACAAAAGGAGATCATCCTCTGACTAAAACCAGCTCTTCTTTGCCTACCACAGGATCTGGATCAATAAAGAGCAGCCAGTTATTATTGCTGTTGTTCTAGGGATATTTTCCCCATATATTTCAGGGGTTTCTGGTTAGCCCCAGAGGGCAATGTTTTTTCTTCTGGAGGGCAGGCAGAGGGCTGCATTGTAGTACTGGAATTGCCAAACTGGAGGGCTTGCGGGCCAGGAGTTGAGGACAGAAGTCTGAGAACACAGGCAACCTTAGGTTTCTGGGCGAGGGCATGGCAGGTACGCTCTGCAGAGCTGAATCGAGATCTCGTGCATCTGAAATCAGGTGAGGATCTGACGAACGCTCAGGTTGGAGATTCTGTCCCTTATGGCCCTCTTCATGAAGAGGT
This sequence comes from Mustela putorius furo, assembly GCF_011764305.1. Taxonomy (NCBI): domain Eukaryota; kingdom Metazoa; phylum Chordata; class Mammalia; order Carnivora; family Mustelidae; genus Mustela; species Mustela putorius. The sequence continues at coordinate 90,095 of NW_025421353.1, forward strand.
GGTGGATCACGAGGTCATGGAATTTTTCCCACGATGGGAGTTGTGAGATGCTGCAAATCGTAAAGATTCTTCTGCAGGACGATTGAGATCTGTTGGTTGGCTCCAGGACTTCCCATACGGATCGATTCCGAGTAGGGTTCTAAGGATGGATGGCTGGGAAGCCCGACTCTCATTCCTCTTGTGTCCTAGTGACAGGACAGGTTAGATCTGCTGGATCTGGGGGGAGAAACTGAGAGGGTTGAGTTGAAATGGACTCTCTTGTGGATGGGTCCTAATGTGGGTTTGTGTCCATGGAGAACTTGGAATGAGGCAGGGGCACAGGGTCCCTGAAGGTTTCTCCTAACCAGAGGCTTTGACACAGCTCCACCATGCAAGATTCCCACGTGGAGACGAGATTTGTTCTGATGGGTGCCTCAAGAAACAGCCATATGCTGCTATTGGAATCCAGGCCTCTGAGCAGAGATGCCTGGACAACAAAGCAATGGATCCGATTAGGATCTAGGGGCCTGCTCATTCCAATTTACCTCTGGGGACATCTGTCCACGGGTCTAGGTGCAGGTAGATGCTCAGCCAGTGTCAGACCGCCCTTGTTTTTCCTGGGCAGTCAACACTATTGGGATGGCCCCGGGCACTTTGGACGTTTATCATCCTATTTCTAGGTTTGTGGCCAATGGAATAGGCAGAATTCCCAGGGACAGTCCTCAGGTTTGGCTCCAAGAACCTGTGCCTGTAGGTTTTGTGGGCCAGGGCTGTGGGGACAGTTGTCTGAATACACAAACTCGGCTTAGGTTTCCGGTCGTAGGTATTGCAGGACTGATCTACAGACCGTGAGGAGAACTCTTCGGGATATGAAGAAAGAGTGAGTGTGAGGCATTTATTCAGGCTTTTGTCTCTGGATTTTGTGTCAACAATGGCCGTGGAATGTCGAGGAGGCCTCATGGGCCATGGACAAGTCTTCCTCTCTGTGGATTCGGCACGAACCCAATTGTTTTGGATCCATCTTGGGGATGGGAGGAGTCCTTTCAGTTTGGTTACCTCAGGTGTCCCACCAAAAGAGGGATTTCAAAGCAGAGCCCTGGGGAGGGGCGAATGGACAAACCGAACTACGGTTACTTCCAGCCAGCCACTGAGAGGCCTTCCTTGAGGACAGAACTCACGCTGAGGGTCACAATGTGTGTTTATGCCTTCTAGGCGCTCAAGCATGGGCGGGAATCATGGTCCACACTGTTGCTCCTACACTGAACGTTGGGCTCCATGCCAACCACATGGATTCTTGCCATGGGGAAGTAGTAGTTCTGATTTTTTCATCTCTTTCACCGCTGGGCCGTGATTGGAGTTAAGGTCTAGGTTGTGTAGTCTGAAACCCGAGCTTGGGAAGAGATGACGACTTAAGTCCATGTCAGGTCCGACGTGCTCAGTGTGGAGCCAGCTCGCTGAGTGTTGGTCGGGAGGTTCAGGCCTAGGCTGCGTCAGACCAGGCATTAGTTTTCAGGGTATATTCTATAATTGGGGGAGAGTCGAGTGCCGTGCAGCTTGATCCTCATTTAGCGTTTCTGGGTAGCCCCAAGGGCAACGTTTTTCTTCTGGAGGGCAGGCAGAGTGCTGCTTTGTGGCTCCGGAATTCCCAAACTGGATGCCCTTTGGGCAAGGAGTGTGAGGACAGAAGAATAAGAACACAAGTTAGGCGTAGGTTTCGGGACGAGGGCACGGCAGGCACTCTCTGCAGATCTGAATCGGGACTTCCTGCATCTGAAGTCAGGGAGAGGTTCAGACCTAGGCTCAGGTTGGAGTTTCTGTCCATTATGGCCCTTTCTTGAAGGGGGCAGCATCTCGAGGCCATGGAGGTTTACCCAGGAGGGGAGTTGGGATATGCTCCAAGCCACAAGGATTTTTTCTGATCAACAATTGAGATCTGTTGGATCGCTCCAGGATGCTTCATACGGAACGACAGCAAAGCAGGGATCGAAGGATGGAACCCTGGGCAGACTGCTTCGATTCTAACTGTCTCCTAGTTAATAGACAGTTTTGATATGCTAGCTCTAGGGGAGCAACGGAGGGGGCTGAGTTGAAATGGACTCTCCTGCGGATGGGTCCTAATTTGGGTTTGTGTGCATGGAGACTTTGTCTCGGGGCGGTGGCACACGGACCCTGAATGCTTCTTCTAACCAGAGGTTTTGCGTCATCTCCAAAAGACAACTTTCCCATGCGGAGACTAGTCTTTAATCCTAACCCGCCCTTGGAGCTGAGATTCACATGGCCAACTGCCTGCAGCATATTTCTCCATGAATAAGTAACAGGAGTCTTATTTTCACCATGATTTCTATCCTGCTCCCTCCTCAACCTGCTCCTGTCCCAGTCTCCCCATCTTAGTAAACAGCATCCCCACCTCCTACTGGCTAAAGCCTCAGCCCCTGGGATAAATTCCCCCTTTCCCTTTTCTCGTATCTAATCCATCAGCAAAACCAACTGATTTGACCTCCAAAACAGAAGTCAGACTTGCTCACTGCTCTTTATATCCACTGCTCCCATTTGAATCCAAACCCTGAATTTTTTTTTTTCACTTCAGACACTGTTAACAGTCATTGGTCCCACGACTACACCTACACAGATATTTTACAAGATCGCTAATCACCGCCAAGTTGCCAAATCCAATGATTAACTTTCAGATCCAAATGACTCAACCTGTCAGTCCTATAGACATAGAACTCCCTCCACTTCTCTGGAAATATTCTATCTTTTTCATCGTGATGTTGGCTCTCCCTTCCTCTTCCACACTGGTCAGTGATGATGGCTCCTTTCCTGGCTGGGTTTTGTTGAGCTTCCTGACCTTTAGACATCAGTCCTGTGCTCTGGGACTCGGAACTTCTGCTTGAGTTTTCTGTTGTGTTAAAAAAAAAAAATTCAGCTGAATACATTTTAAAGAACCTATTGGCTTTATTCAATGATTCACGAAATGGGCAGCATCCTGCTTGCAGACTGAAAGGAGCTCGGAGGAGCAGTACAAAATGAAAGAGTTTTATAGGCAGAAGAGAGGAGGAGCAAGGAAGTCACGTCAGGCAAACAAGGCAGGTTGGTTATGGCCAGGTGACTTGGCTTCTGGGGATGGCAGGGGTCCGAGGGAGTGGGGATCAGGTGGTGTCTGCTTGCCTGGGCTCAGATTCCATTTCTGAGACAGCTGAAATCATAATTAAGTCTGATTTGGGGGACATGGGGCTTAGCATAAGCAACTCCATTTTGGGCCTCTTGTTTTGTTTTTAATAGTTACTTCATAACAAATAATAACAAGTTTAGTAACTTTAAACAGCTCAGTTTACTATCCTACCATCTCTAGATGTCAGGAGGCCAGACACAGCTTAACCAGGGTCCTCGGCTCTGGGTTTCACTCAAGGGGGAGAGAAGGCACCCACCAAGCTGTGTTCTCACCTGCAGGTTCCACTAGGGAAGGCTCTGCTTCCAAACTCACTTGGGTTGTTGGAAGAACTCATTTCCTTGTAGCTGTGTGATTTGGGGGGCAGCCCATGCTGGGGTGGGCCAGGGAGATTCTCCAGGCTGTTAACTGGAAACCATCCTCAGCCCCCAGAGTCTGCTTGCGGTTTCCTGCCATATAACTCTCTCCACAGGTGATTCTGAACTTGGCTCTTTGCTTCTTCAAGTCCAGGACAGCCTCTCACTCCAATCAGTAAAACAGTCTGATTTAATATAATGAGATCATAATAGTGACATCTTCTTACCTTGCCAAATTCTACTGGTTAAAAGCAAGTCCTAAGTCCCATACACACTCCCATCCATACTCACAGGACAAATACCAGGGGACAGATATCATGAAGCTGACTTATCATGTTGCCAAACACACCTCTGTCCATACTCACTGCGTAGGTAAGCCCACTGCGTAGGTAAACCCTATGTCCTAACGGTGCTCATATTTGTGCCTCCAGCCTGGACCTCACCCATGAATGCCAGACTCGTGTGTTCAGCTGCTGGTTGAGCATCCCCATGTGGATTCAGCCACCATCTCCAGAAACAAACACCTGTTGCCCATCAAACTTGCTTCTCCTGTCGTCTTTTCCATGTTAGCAAGTGGTAACGTCACTGTTCCAGGGCCTCGGGCCCCCAAAATTGTAAAATCATCCCATCTCTTGTCTTTTCTGCACACTCCACACTTAATATATTTACAAATCCTGCATGTTTTGTCTTCAATATACACCCAGAATATCCCCCCTTCTCCCCACACCTGCATCTACTGCTCTGGTCTGGGCCAATACCCCTTCTCACCCAAATCGGTTGTCCTCAACTAGGAGAGTTTTGTGTACCTGCTCCCTCCCAGGGGATTTTGACAGAGTCTGGACACACTTTTCATTGTCACAACTTGAGAGTGGGGAAAGGGCGCTCCTGCGATCTAGTGGTCAGTGCACAGGACAGCTCCCCATAACAAAAATGAATGTGGCCCCAAATGCCAGCAGTATAGAAATCTCAGTCTACATTAATGCAAGTAGCATCCCCACCCCACAACCCCACAAGTCCGTTCTGCACACAGCAGCCTGAGTGATTCTTTTCTTTTCTCTTTAAGATTTTATTTATTTATTTGACAGAGCGAGAGAGAGATCCATGTAGGCAGAGAGGCAGGCAGTGGGAAAGGGATGAGCAGAGAGCCCAATGCGGGGCTCGATGCCAGGACCCCGAGGCCATGACCTGAGCTGAAGGCAGAGGCTTAACCCACTGAGCCACCCAGGCGCCCCGATCCTTTTCTAATCTAAATCAAGTCAAGCCTCTTCAAAACCATCCAAGCTCTTCTCATCTGGCACAAAGTTAAAGGCAAATCTTTACAATGGCCTTGAATACTTTATGTGATCTGACCCCACTACCTTCCTTACCTACCTCCTACTGAAAGACCCCTCTCCCCTTGCTAAAGGCTTGTTTAAGTAACCTGATGTCCCCACAGCACCCCCTCTCCCCTTGCTGAAGGCTTGATTGTCCCCATAGCCGGATGGAAACACATACCAGGATGTCTATTGTTTGTGATCACCCGGTCTGTCAAAAGAAAAGACAAATGAGGAATAGAGTGTACCTGGGAATTTCCAGAGTGCTGAGGCAAGGCCCGCCAGAACAAACGGCTGTGTCCTTGCCTTAAACCCAACGCCTGACTAATTAACCAATCAGATCCCTGTAACCATGCATCTGCTTCTGTAAGCTTGCTTCCCGCCACCCCAGCCCTGCCCTATACAATCTGCTCCCCAACTTAGCCCGGCGCGCTCAGCCCACAAAGGCTGATGCATCCGCAGGCGCCTGTGTAACCAATAAACCTCTTGCAGTTTGCATCCAGTGGAGGCGTGCTGTTTGATTCTTGGGTGCGGCACCAGGGTCTTTCATTTGGAGGTCCCACCGAGATCTCTTGAAGTCCCACCCAAGACTCTAGCCGGTCCCCAGCAGGAGGTAAGCTGGCCAGTATCCGTGTCTCTGTCATTCGTGTCTCTGTCTCTCTGTTTGTCTGTTTTCCTGTTCCGTACAACAACGTTGTTGCTCCGTATTTTTGGGCAGGCTGAGAAGGAGTTGACGAACTCAGACTTCTCCCCTGCTGCAACCGAGGGACGCCTCGGGGGTTTCAGTTTTACTCTAGGAGACGCCTTGGGGTTTCCTAAGAGGGCCATTATCTTGGGCCACCTGTCGGTCAGAGAGGATCTCGCGTTCCTCCTGACCATAACCCGTAGTCTCGATTTCTGAACCGAACCCGCACAGCAATTTCTATTTTTGTCTCTTGTGTCCAGGCTGTCCTGTCGACGTCCTAAGTGTCTATATGTTCTTTGTTTCAGTTATGAAGGTAACATTCTGTTTAGGGGGAAAAATGTCTGATCCGTTTGAATCTGAGGAATGCCTGACTGTATGAATGTTTATGTGGCTCCACTGCCTTTGGCTATGGAGTCTGAGTGGGCTGCACCCTGAGTCTCGCGGAGCGTCATACGGCATAACGGTCATCTACTCCATGGAGTAGCCTGGTCTGGGGTTTATATGGATAGACCTTAGCTAAGACGCTCCTAAGTTCCCACGAGGGACGTGAGCAGGACAGCACCTGAAAGGTCCCCCTCCCCTTGTCTGCAACATCATACATATCGGAAGGAAATATAAAAGATAGGTATTAAGAACTAAAACCAGATTCAATGAGTCAGCTAGTAAATTTCCTCCTGACATATTGGATAAACCCAGGTTGCTGGGCCAGCCCTAGCAAAGGGGACTCTGGCTTTATTTCTCTCTGTTTTTTTCCTAATAGATGTGGGAGCTTCTCCCTCACTCACTTCCTATGTTGATGGCTATAACTGAAGCCAACTGGGGTTGGTCTGACTCGGGACAGAGACTATAGGGAATATTCCCAAGCAGCTGCCGAAACTCTTTGTTTCGGGGAGGTTTCCCTGTGTTCTCTGGCCTGACTTGGACTGCCTAACCCTTCCCCCCTGGCTAATGAAAAAGCATGGCATCTGCTCCTCTGTTGTGGCTTAGGAGCTCCAAAACTGGGAATCCTTTCTCTGCCTCCTGGCAGCACTTTCTTTCTTCTGTTTCCCTCTTCTCCTATTTCTATACCAACGTGTGTGTGCAGCCTGCATGACTGGCCTCTAGATCATGCACCACAGCTCCTTCTCTCTTCACTGTCAAGGAGCAAGAAGAGCACCCCCTGGACCTAACACCCCCTCACTCCAGATCTTCCCAACCATGTCTCAGGTAAACATTCAAAGTGGAGTGGGTCCAGATGGAACGTAAATCAGTGTTGGAAACTAAGTTAAGTTTGTTGGTTTAATTAAAATAAGACCCGTCTTTTATGTTATCAGCAGTAAATGTGAAACTTCGAAGTTTACTGAAGGTCAAATAAGCTCATGTTATTTATTAAAATTTGTTAGCAAAGAAATAACTAAACTGGTGGTTGTCTGTCTCAAAGTTCTAATGGGTAATTGCTGAAGTCGCTTTCAACGTCTTTGATAATCTGAAAGCTTTAAAGTTTTGCTTGGATGACAAATAAAATTGAATTATAAACATCTAGGTCTTAACCAAGCAGGATAAATTGCTAGGTCATTAATTACTGGATATAGGTTTGTGCTTTTGACTTCTTACTGCAAAGAAACTAAGAGTATTTAAATCTGTTGGTAAACTTGTTTGCCACTTAACTGATTCATAAATTTGCCACCTGAAGAATTCTGTTGTAACAGTTCACAATTGGTTAATACTTAGTCTTCACTAGAGATTAAGGTGTTTCTAAGAGTATCAAATTCTGCTTAGTGTAACTAAGACTGATGGAAATAAGGGAAACTCTGTAGGAAAGTAGATGATAAGTAAAAAAAAAATTAAGGAATGGGAATACATTTTGTTGAAGGTAAGGGAAGGTAATTTTATCCTAAATGAGATGGTTGCTTAGATAGAAATGGCTTAGGACAAGACCTGAATGCAAAGGAAAGTTATAAAAGATTTATAAAGGGAAATCTTCAGAAAAGGAATTTTAGCTATGGTCAGAACGGACTAAAATAGACTAAATAAATGGGTTTTAAAAGTACATTACATTAGTACAAGACTAAAATTCTCTGTTCAAAGGACAAAGTTTTCTTAGATTAATTGATCTCCTGTTACGGGAATGTAAGTGATTTCCTCTTTGCCTGCCCAGAAAAACAAGTTTCTATGTTTTGTTTTATCAGGTGTTTAACATCCCTAATTATATTTAGGCATGTGCTTCAAAACTTTCTGAGATCTTAGCAAATGTTGACAAGATTTAAATTGTAAAATCTCTTTAACTCAGGCTTTTCCTTAATATATGAAGTTGCTCATGAAATACTACTGAACCGATGATAAACCTTGGATTACATTTGGGAAAATACTATAACTATTCTAGAGATTCTACGCACTTCCTAAAGTTTTAATGTTTTGAGAGATCATCGCTTGATACTGTAATTATGGAAATGTTATGTATCACAAAAATAACCTGATTTCCTTGCAGCTAAATTGTAAACTCCCGTGTCTCTTTAGCTTTAACCATATCCATTCTGAGTTTTTGTCATTTATAATTGTTTTAATTCTCTTATAAAATGAGTTTTATTTTCAAGGAGATTCCTATAAAGGACTTTCAGGACAAATACAGATATTTGATATACTTGAAAATCCTAAAACTGAAATGGGTAAAAATTTCCAAAACTGACTAAAGCTGCATTCACTAGATTTGGTAACACGGGGACTAAATGAACTAAAAAATTATAATGTTATATCTCTTAATGTTTTGTCTTACTTTAAACATTGCTGGTTCTCTCTGATGTTTGCTCTTCCAGACTAGGGATACTTCCTCCTAGTTATCTGTAACTTATAGAGATGTAAAAGTGCTCATTTATAAAAGAGCTCAAAGCATTCAAGCTTTTCTCTCTATCTGAACCCTCTGAAACCAAAAGGTCTCAGTAAGTAAGCATTCTTCCATGACAGTCAGTCATTTGCATAAGTCCAATAAGAATCTGTTCTCCTTGTAACAGGAAAGAGTTGGAAACACGGTTTATTTTACCAAGGCTTTGGCTGGAATGTCATATTTAAAAAGACTCGGATATAACCAGACAGTTTAAAGGAACTAAGGTTGACTTTATAAAACCTAGAGCCATAAAGCCCCTTGGGACTGTTGGCCTGATACCTTGCTTACAGAGTTCCCAGCAGCCTCACCAGGTGAGTAAAGAATGTCACTCCTTGGTAGGTGCGGTCTCAGAAGAGGAATTCCCCAATGAGAAATTCGCCCAAATCGACAGGTATTGCAGGCATGCCTGATGGCCAGTACAGGGCTTGGCTTCTGGCCCAGAGAGGCTACTAAAAGTTCAACCTAGAGATTCCTTATTAAAAGTTCCAGCAAAGCAGATGCTAAAAGATCTATTGATCACACTTATTGTTCTTGCTGAGCTTATGTAAATAATAGGCCAAGTTTGTCAAAACTAAACTTGTTTCACAAGTGAATTAGTCCTGATTTGGCTATCTCTGTAAATGAGGGTTATTTTAGAGAGAAAAATTCTATTTTCGTAACACACCTTTATGGATGTTAAATTCTAGATTTGATTGTCTTTAAATGTTTGTTTACCTAAGCTAAACAATTTGAGGTAAACTTCAGGGAACTTGTACAATAGCTTCTTTAGTCAATCTTATTATTTTGTGGGGATATTAGCAGACCCCACGGCACATGATTAAACAACTGGAATAATGAAATTGCCTAAAAGCCAGCATACCGCACCCTTCTCCCACTTGACAATGATCCTCTGTAATTAGGATATTGTTAAGGTTGGATGACTCAAAGGTCTTCTTATTGGTTTCATCCCTTAGTCATATTTATCTAGAGGCCACCTCCATTGAGGTGCAATTGCAAACAGATGCTTTAGCAAAACCTAAAACAGCCCTCATAAAAGAGCCTCAAAGCTCACTATGGGACAGTCCCTAACTGTAATAATGTCACATCAGGTCCAGATTTGTCTTAGTAGCCAAAGGCCACCAATGGATGATGGAGGCCAACTTATTAAATACTGGCCCACACTAACAGAGATGCCAGAAATAAAACTTAAAAATTTGTCAAACTTTAAACCTAGTTACCTCTATGGCTGAACCTGACCACTGTACATCTTTCTCTATAGAGCAAAAATGTTCAGAGATTATTAATCTAGCTTATTCTATATGGCCAGGTTTAAGATGCCCCTGTTAAAATTACAAATGACAGTTGGTTTTCTGATGAAAATGGTTTTCATAGAAAGAAGAAGAAAAGAAAAGCTAGGTGTGCCATAGTGCTCACTAGCACTTTGCAATTGCCAAAGCCTAAGAATTAACATGTATACTGACTCCAAATATGCCTTCCTGGTACCACATGCCCATGGAGCGATTTGGAAGAAAAGGGGATTTTCCTGGAATCATGGGCGCATTACTAAAACCATTACAACTCCAGCTAATCTCCCCTACTTGAGACAAAGATGGACACGATCTGTTTTTAAATGGTATGATCACTTAGCATCCATTTTTGTTCCATCTGCGGGACTAGGGGATATCATGTGGCATGAAGAAGCCCTTAATAAATATACTACAAAGGCACTCAATGATTCACTAAATAGCATCTCCCAGCTTAATACCAAAGTGTCACAGATATGCAAGGCAGTCCTACAAAATAGGATGGCCTTAGATGTCCTGACAGCAGCCCAAGGTAGCACATGTGCAATTATCAAGACAGAATGTTGTGTGTATATCCCAGACTATCACAAAAATGTCACAGGACTAATAAAGGATATGAATACCCAAATTAAGGCCTACAAGATCCTCCTCTCTCTCTCAGTAAATGGTTAAGTTCCTGGTTTGAAGGAGGACTATGACCGAATCTCCTTTTTGGGCTTCTCATTCTTATCGCCTTATTAACCTTAATATGTTGCTTTGTTCCATGTTTCTCTACTTGGTGTCGAGACTCCATTGCTACAATGACTACACCACGACAGACGATCCTTGTCGCGCGCAAGAACACCTCTTCACTGTCAGCGCTGGATTCAGCTGCCTCCACCTTTTGAAACTCCCTTATACATTCCTACCCTGATCAATATTAACCCCAGTAGGGAGGGACAGCTCTACGCCCCTATTCAGCACGAAGAAGTTATAGAAGATGAGACCTTCCACCTTCAACCACCTTAAAAATTTAAGGGTCTTTAAAAGCTGGCGCCTGGCATCCCCCCTTCACCCGCTCCCCTCCATATGTGTAGCATTCCTCAGGCACCCCTGACTGCCATAAAATGATAAATAGTTGACTTGCTAAGATCACAATCCTGCAAGATAGGAGCCTCCCTTGGTTTGCAAATGTCCTTGAGATTACAACAAAGAAGTTTATTTTATCAATAGCCCAATTTTCAATCGGCCCTTGTATCTTAAATAAACTCGTACAGTTTGTAAAAGATCGCTTGTCAGTAATCCAGACAATGGTACTGACACAGCAATATCAACTAATTAAACAAACCGGCTCTCAAACTGACTTACTTGATAAACAAAGCGAATGTATATAGGATTCTATCCATGATAAAGAAAAAGGGGGGAATGAAAGACCCCTCTCCCCTTGCTAAAGGCTTGTTTAAATAACCTGAAGTCCCCACAGCACCCCCTCTCCCCTTGCTGAAGGCTTGATTGTCCCCATAGCCAGATGGAAACACATACCAGGATGTCTATTGTCTGTGATCACCCGGTCTGTCAAAAGAAAAGACAAATGAGGAATAGAGTGTACCTGGGAATTTCCAGAGTGCTGAGGCAAGGCCCGCCAGAACAAACGGCTGAGTCCTTGCCTTAAACCCAACGCCTGACTAATTAACCAATCAGATCCCTGTAACCATGCATCTGCTTCTGTAAGCTTGCTTCCCGCTACCCCAACCCTTCCTATATAATCTGCTCCCCAACTTAGTCTGGCGCACTCAGCCCACAAAGGCTGATGCGTCCGCAGGCGCCTGTGTAACCAATAAACCTCTTGCAGTTTGCATCTAGTGGAGGCGTGCTGTTTGATTCTTGGGTGCGGCTCCAGGCTCTTTCACTACCACTTGCCGTCTTGCTCATTTTTTGCCCAGCATTATTGGTCGCTGTGTCATTCTTTAAACACACCAGATGTGCTCCCACCTTGGGCTTACTGTTTGCTTTGTGTGGGATGCTCTTCTCCAAACAGCACAACTGCTCGTTCCTTAATTTCCTCCAAGTCTTTCCTCAAATGAGGGAGACTTCCCTTACACAGTACCATAGAAAATTCCAACCTGCTCCCCTAAACCCCACACCCCATGTCCACTCACTCAGCTTAGTTTCCTTCCTACACCCCATCAACCCCTGATATGTATGTATATTTATTTGCTTCATTTCTCACTCAACAACTAAAATGAAAACTCCAAGAGGACATCAAATTTATTTTGTCTCTTGTTAACTATTCTGTCTTTAGGGTTTAGAACAGTACCTGACACATAGTAGATGTTCCATAAATATTGGAGAATGATTTGTTACTATTTTTGCCTTTTCTCTATCCATTCTTTACACAGCAGCCAAAAATGACATTTTTAAAAATGCAAAAGAAATCCCGTGACCACCCTCCACCCACCAGTGTAAAACCCTTCAATGGCTTTTCATTGTGCTCAAGCCGCAGCTGACATTCTACAGCCCAGGCCAGATTAAGATTTCAGAGTTCTTAATCACTGGAAGGACGATGGTGTTGTCACCACCAGAGATATTTAAATATTTTTGAAGATTAGATCCCAAAGTAAGTGTGCTAAAAGCCTAGCAATATCCGATTTCACAAACTCAGATTTCATAAAGTCTCATTAGTCTTCTCACCTTGTGTAAGTTTAATCTTTCCCCCTTTTCTCTTCTGTTTCAGGCACTCACTATACTTTGCCAGAATGACCATAACGGCCTTCCAACCTGTCATGTCATCTTCAGGAATATGCCCCTTTCCCTCCCCTCCTCACACCAATTCATCCTCTAAACTTATTCAAAGATAATCACTCTAAAATGTGCATCTCACTGTGTCCTTCCCCTACAGGAACGTACTCAATAGCTCCTAAGGACGTGTGAATTTCCTTGGTGTGGTATTTTTACAAGACCCTTTGCTTGCAAGTGGCAGCAATCCAAAGAAAACTGGAGGAACCAAAAGGGAAAAGCAAGCAAAACAAACACAAAACAAAGGAATGTCCAGGATCCTGTAGGTATGGATACCACAGAAGTTCATAAAAATCCAAAAGAAGATGGGGCACCTGGGTGGCTCAGTGGGTTAAGCCTCTGCATTCGGCTCAGGTCATGATCCCAGGGTCCTAGGATCGAGCCCCACATTGGGCTCTCTGCTCTGCAGGGAGCCTGCTTCCTCCTCTCTCTCTGCTTGCCTCTCTGCCTACTTGTGATCTCTGTCAGATAAATTAAAAAAAAACTTTTTTTTAAATCAAAAGAAGAGCTGCAGAACTAAAATTTCAGAATCAAGAACAGGGACTGGAAACCGGCAAAACAGTTTTTCTATTTGTCCATGTCTCATGTTTACTAGTCTCCATATGGCTGCTTTCTTCTCTGGTCAGACTCTTCAAGTGTCCAGGAAGATGGCCATGGCCAGCTCCTGAATCCCATCCAGCAAGGCCAGTCACTCGCCTAAAGAGAGAACTTTGTCTTCCTGTCATTTACATATCAATCCCAGGGAGACTCTGATTGGTCCTATTGGTGTCAGGTGGACTAGACACTATATGGGTTTATATGTGTGCCCATCCTCCTCCAGACTGCAGAAGCACAGGAGAAATTTTTAAAATTAACATATAATGTATTATTTGCCCCAAAGGTGCAGGTCTGTGATTCATCTGTGTTACACATTTCACAGAACTCACCGTATCACATAACCTCCCCAATGTTCATAACCCAGCCACCCTCTCCATAAACCCTCCATCACCGCAAACTTCGGTTTGTTTTGTGAGATTAAGTCTATTATGGTTTCTCTCCCCCCATCCCATCTTGTTTCATTTCATCCCTCCTACCTCCCATGACCCCCTACCCTGCGTTTCAAATTCCTCATATCAGACAGATCATATGATAATTGCCTTTCTCTGATTGACTTACTTCACTTAGCATAATACCCTCTAGTTCCATCCAGGTCATTGCAAATAGCAAGATTTCATTTTTGATGGCTGCATAGTATTCCTCTGTGTGTGTGTGTGTGTGTGTGTGTGTGTGTGTGTGTGTGTGTGCCTCTGGGTTTCTGTGTGTCTGTGTGTAAAGAGGACCTGGCCATGCCATCATGGGTGGAGATGCCCCAAGCAGGATGAGGCTGATGAGGGTTTCGATGTCTGGTGGGCAAGTTATGTTCACACCCCAGTTTAAGGCTGGTTAAGTGGGATCCGGTGGAGGGTCTACACCCTTCTGCCCAGGGTTTATCCTGAGACCCTGAATAGATGGGTCCATGACCCAGGAGAGGGGCTAACCCTAACAGTAACCATTAACCCTGACCCTGACACTGACTGTGAGCCTGCCCCAAACCCTAACCCAAAACCTGACTCTGACCCTGACCCTGTCTGTGATCCTGACCTGAACCCTAAACCTAAACCTAAGCCTGACACTCACACTGATGTGGACCCTGAACCTAAACATAACGTTGATATTACTGTTACCAAGACTCAAACCTAACCATGACCCTGACCCTGACCCTAATCCTAAACCTGACGCTGACCTAACCCTAACCCTAACCCTAACCCTGACCGTGACTATGAGCCTGACCCTAACCCTAAACCTAAAGGTAACTCTAACCATGACCCTAATACCGACCCTGAACATAAACCTAACGCTGACCCTGACCCAAACACTAACCCCTACAATAAACCAAACCATAACCCTAACCTTACGCTGTCTAACCCTAACCCTAATTATAACCCTACTTCTAACTCTAACTCTAACCCAATCCCAAACGTACCGCCAAAAGCTAACTGTGAAACTGAAACGAACCTTGACCCTAAACCAAAGCCTGACGCTAAACCTAACCCTGTCAAAGACCTTCACCTGAACACGACCCTAACACTAACCCTGACCCAACTGTGAGCCTGACCCTAACTCTAACCCTAAACGTAACCCCGACCATGACACTAACACGGGCCCTGACCCGAAACCTAATGCTGAACCTAACCCTAAAACTAACCCCTAACATTATCCCTGACACTGACCCTAACCCGGTCTAACCCTCCACCTACCTCTAACCCTAACCCTAACCCCACCTTAACAATAATCCTGACGCTGATCATAAACCTAAACTGAAGTTTGCCAATGTCTGACCTTAACCTTAAAACTGACCCTGGCCTTGACCTTAACACTGACCCTAACCCTGAATGTAAACCTAACTCTGACCAAGTCCGTGATCCTAAACAGAATCTTAAGCCTAAAGCTAACCCTGATCCTGAACCTACTCATAAAACAAAACCTAAACATAAAGCTGACCTTACCATAACCATGAACCTAAGCCTGACCCTGACCCTAACCCTGACACTAGACCTGTCCCAATCCTAACCCAGACCCAGATATGAACCTTGCCCCCAAACCAAAACTTGAAGCTGACCCTAAATCTGACCATGACCCTGAACCTGACCCTATTTCTAACCGTCATCCTACACTGACCCTGACCCTGTCTCTGATGGTAACGGTAACCGTGACCCTACTGTGAGCCTGAACCTAAACCTAACCATGAACCTAACCCTAATCCTGACCCCTACCCTAAGCCTTCCGCTAACCCTGACCAAGAGCACATCTAACCCTAACCCTGATCCTAAGTCTTTCTTAACCCTAACCCTAACACTAACCTAGTCTAAACCCAGCTCTGTTCCCTCCAGCGGGGAAAACAGCTGCACCCAGGCCTGCCAGGGGCTGGGTGGAGGCTGAATGGGGGCCACTGGATTGGCACTGCATTGAGTGGAGGGTGAGCATTGAGCAGCTTGGGGACCGGTGGCTCAGAGAGCTCTGGTACAGCAGGAAGTTTGGTAAGGAGCCCCCAGGCAGTGGTGACCTCACTTCCCTGACGACAGAGCCCAACGGAATTGGAACCCACGTATCCAGGCAACCCATTACAGAGAAAACTCCCCTGCCCAGCTCATTTCTAGGCACATGTTCTTCTGCTGTACTGAAGCCGAGAGGATGTAGGGAGAAGAGAGCTCGCCCGCCAGACAGGTCCCCTCCCTGGCCGGTCATATCAGGTTTCCCCAACGCCTCAGGCCCTTTGACTACTAAAATCAAAAGGTGACACCAGGGGACTCAGAGTCAGGAGAGTCCCACACCTTCTGATCCACGGGTGTAACACTAGGTTTCCTCCCCGTCTCCCTGTGTGTGTGCGTGTGTGTGTGTGTGTTCCTCTTGGTGTCTCTGTGTCTGTGTGTAAAGAGGACCTGGCCATGCAATCGTGGGTGGAGATGCCCCAGGCAGGATCAGGCTGATGAGGGGTTAAGTGTCTGTTGGTCAAGTCATGTTCACACCCAAGTTTAAGGCTGGTAAAGTGGGATCGGGTGGAGGGTCTACACCCTTCTGCCCAGTGTTTATCATGAGACCCTGAATGGATGGGTCTATGACCCAGGAGCGGGGCTCACCCTAACAGTAACCACTAACCCTGACCCTGACACTGACTGTGAGCCTGCCCCAAATCCTAACCCAAACCCTGACCCTGACCCTGACCCTGACCCTCTGTGATCCGGACCTGAACCCTAAACCTAAACCTAAGCCTGACACTGACCTAGTTGTGGTCCTGAACCTAAACCTAACATTGATATTATTGTAAACAAGACGCATACCTAACCATGACCCTGACCCTGACCCTAATCCTAACTCTGATGCTGACCTAAACCTGACCCTAACCCTAACCCTGACCGTGACTGTGAGCCTGACCCTAACCCTAAACCTAAAGGTAACCCTAACCATGACCCTAATACGGACCCTGAACCTAAACCTAACACTGACCCTGAACCTAACACTAACCCCTACCCTAAAGTAAACCCTAACCCTGACCTTACGCTGTCTAAGTCTTACCCTAACCATAAACCTACTTCTAACTCTAACCCTCACACCAATCCCAAACCCTACCGCGAAAACCTAACTGCGACACTGAAACGAACATTGACCCTAAACCAAAGCCTGACCCTAAACCTGACCCTGTCCATGAACTTCACCTGAACCTCACCCAGACCCTAATCCTAACCATGACACTAACACTGACCACTACACAATCCTGTCCCTGACCCGAATGTGGACTTTAAACCAATACCTGAACCTGACCCTAAACCTGACACTGGCGCTAAATTTCACCCTGACCCTGACCCAGACCATGAACATAAACCTAAACCTGACCCTAAGTGTGACCCCGACCCTGACCTGAACACTAAAACTGACCCTGACTGTGAGCCTGACCCTAACTCTAACCCTAAATGTAACCCTGACCCTGACACTAACACGGGCCCTCCCCCGAATCCTATCGCTGAACCTAACCTTAAGAGTAACCCCAAACCTACCACGGACCCTGATCCTAACAAGTTCTAACCCTAACCGTCAACCAAACGCTAACCCTAACACAAACCCTAAACTTTAACAATAACCCTGACCCTATACCTGATTATGATCATAAGCCTAACCCTGAACTTTGCCTATACCAGACCCTGACCATATACCTGAACCTGGCCCTGAGTCTAAACCTAACCATGACCCTAACACTGACCACTACATAACCCTGTCACTGACCCGAATGTGGACTTTAAACCAATACCTGATCTTGATGGTAAACCCGACACTGGCCCTAGATTCACCTTGACCCTGGCCCAGGCAAAGACCATAAACGTAACCCTGATCCTAACAGTGACCCTGACCACGACCCTAACAATAACCCTGATACTGAATGTGAGCCTGACCCTAACTCTAACCCTAAACGTAACCCTGAACCTGACACTAACACGGGCCCTGACCCGAAACCTAACGGTGAACCTAACCCTAAAACTAACCCCTAACATAATAGCTGACACTGACCTTAACCCGGTCTAACCCTAACCCTCACCCTACGTCTAACCCTAACCCTAAACCCACTTTAACAATAATCCTGACGCTGATCATAACCCTAACTCTGAAGTTTGCCTATGTCAGACCTTAACCTTAAACCTGACCCTGGCCTTGACCTTAACACTGACCCTAACCCTGAGTGTAAACCTAACTCTGACCCAATCCTTAATCTTAATCAGAATCGTAACCCTAAAGCTAACCCTGATCCTGAACCTACTCATAAAAAAGAATCTAAACATAAAGCTGACCTTACCATAACCATGAACCTAAGCCTGACCCTGACCCTAACCCTGACACTGGACCTATCCCAAACCTAACCCTGACCCTGACATGAACCTTGCCTCCAAACCAAAACTTGAACCTGACCCTAAATCTAACCAAAACCCTGAACCTGACACTAAACCTAACCATCACCCTAAAACTGACCTTGACGTGACTCTGACCTTAACGCTAACCCTGACCCTACTGTGAGCCTGACCCTAAACCTAACCATGAACCTAACCCTAACCCTGAGCCCGACCCTAAGCCTTACGCTAACCCTGACCCCAAGGACATCTAACCCTAACCCAGACCCTAAGTCTTTCTTAACCCTAACCCTAAACTAATCTAGTCTTAATCCAGCTCTGTTGCCTCCAGTGGGGACAACAGCCGCACCCAGGCCTCCCAGGGGCTGGGGGGAGGCTGTATGGGGGTCACTGGATGGGCACTGCCTAAGTGGAGTGTGAGCCTGAGCAGCTTGGGGACCGGCATCTCAGGGAGCTCTGGTACAGCAGGAAGTTCGGTAAGGAGCCCCCCAGGCAGTGATGACCTCACTTCCCTGACGACAGAGCCCAACGGAATTGGAACCAACATATCCAGGCACCCCATTACAGAGAAAACCCCCCTGCCCAGCTCATTTCTAGGCACATGCTAAAGGAAGCGACTTGTTCTTCTGCTATACTGAAGCCGAGAGGATGTAGGGAGAAGAGAGCTCGCCCGCCAGACACGTCCCCTCCCTGGCCGGTCATATCAGGTTTCCCCAACGCCTCAGGCCTTTGGCTACTAAAATCAAAAGGTGACACCAGGGGACTCAGAGTCAGAGAGTCCCACACCTTCTGATCAACCGGTGTAGCCCTAGGTCTCCTCCCCATCTCTGTATGTGTGTGTGTGTGTGTGTGTGTGTGTGTGTGTGTGTGCCTCTGGGTGTCTGTGTGTCTGTGTGTAAAGAGGACCTGACCATGCCATCGAGGGTGGAGATGCCCCAAGCAGGATGAGGCTGATGAGGGTTTAGATGTCTGGTGGGCAAGTTATGTTCACACCCCAGTTTAAGGCTGGTTAAGTGGGATCGGGTGGAGGGTCTACACCCTTCTGCCCAGGGTTTATCCTGAGACCCTGAACGGATGGGTCCATGACCCAGGAGCGGGGCTCACCCTAACAGTAACCACTAACCCTGACCCTGACACTGACTGTGAGCCTGCCCCAAATCCTAACCCAAACCCTGACCCTGACCCTGACCCTGTCTGTGATCATGACCTGAACCCTAAACCTAAACCTAAGCCTGGCACTGACCATGATGTGTACCCTGAACCTAAACCTAACATTGATATTACTGTAACCAAGACTCATACCTAACCATGACCCTGACCCTGACCCTAATTCTAACCCTGATGCTGACCTAACCCTTACCCTAACCCTAACACTGACTGAGACTGTGAGCTTGACCCTAACCCTAAACCTAAAGGCAACTCTAACCATGACCCTAATAAGGACCCTGAACCTAAACCTAACGCTGACCCTGACCCTAAAACAAACCCCCTACGCTAAACAAAACCCTAACCCTGACCTTACGCTGACTAACCCTAAACCTAACCATAACGCTACTTCTAACTCTAACCCTAAACACAATCCCAAACACTACCGCCAAAACCTAACTGTGACACTGAACCGAACATTGACCCTAACCAAAGCCTGACGCTAAACCTGACCCTGTCCATGACCTTCACCTGTCCCTGACCCTGACCCTAATCCTAACCATGACCCTAACACTGAATACTACATAACCTTGTCCCTGACCCGAATGTGGACTTTAAACCAATACCTGAACCTGACCCTAAACCAGACACTGGCGCAAAACATCACCCTGACCCTGACCTAGACCATGACCATAAACCTAACCCTGACCCTAACAGTGACCCCATCACTGACCTGAACACTAAACCTGACCCAGACTGTGAGCCTTACCTTATCTCTAACCCTAAATGTAACCCTGAACCTGACACTAACACGGGCCCTCCCCCGAATCCTATCGCTGACCTAACCCTCAGAGTAACCCCTAACCCTACCACGGACCCTGATCCTAACAAGTTCTAACCCTAACCGTCAACCAAACGCTAACACTAACACTAACCCTAAACTTTAACAACAACCCTGAACCTATACCTGATTATGCTCATAACCCTAACCATGATCTTTGCCTATACCAGACCCTGACCCTAAACCTGACCCTGGCCCTGACCCTAAACCTAACCATGACCCTAACACTGGCCACTACATAACCCTGTCGCTGACCTGAATGAGGACTTTAAACCAAACCTGATCCTGATCGTAAAGCTGACACTGGCGCTACACTTCACCCTGACCCTGACCCAGGCAAAGACCATAAACCTAACCCTGACCCTAACAGTGACCCTGACCACGACCCTAACACTAACAGTGACCCTGACTGTGAGCCTGACCCTAACTCTAACCCTAAACGTAACCCTGACCATGACACTAACACGGGCCCTGACCGAAACCTAACGCTGAACCTAACCCTAAAAACTAACCCCTAACATTATCCCTGACACTGACCCTAACCCGGTCTAACCCTGCACCTACCTCTAACCCTAACCCTAACCCCACTTTAACAATAATCCTGACGCTCATCATAACCCTAACTCTGAACTTAGCCTCTGTCAGAGCTTAACCTTAAACCTGACCCTGGCCTTGACCTTAACACTGACCCTAACCCTGAATGTAAACCTAACTCTGACCCAATCCGTGATCCTAAACAGAATCTTAAGCCTAAAGCTAACCCTGATCCTGAACCTACTCATAAAACAGGACCTAAACATAAAGCTGACCTTACCATAACCATGAACGTAAGCCTGACCCTGACCCTAACCCTGACACTAGACCTGTCCCAAACCTAACCCTGACCCTGACATGAACCTTGATCCAAACCAAAACTTGAACCTGACCCTAAATCTAACCAAAACCCTGAACCTGACCCTAAACCTAACCATTACCCCAAAACTGACCTTGACGTGACTCTGACCGTAACGCTAACCCTGACCCTACTGTGAGCCTGAACCTAAACCTAACCATGAACCTAACCCTAACCCTGAGCCCGACCCTAAGCCTTACGCTAACCCTGACCCCAAGGACTTCTAACCCTAACCCAGACCCTAAGTCTTTCTTAACCCTAACCCTAACGCTAACCTAGTCTAAATCCAGCTCTGTGGCCTCCAGCGGGGACAACAGCCGCACCCAGGCCGCCCAGGGGCTGGGGGAGGCTGTATGGGGGTCACTGGATGGGCACTGCCTGAGTGGAGTGTGAGCCTGAGCAGCTTGGGGACCGGCAGCTCAGGGAGCTCTGGTACAGCAGGAAGTTCGGTAAGGAGCCCCCAGGCAGTGATGACCTCACTTCCCTGACGACAGAGCCCAACGGAATTGGAACCCACGTATCCAGGCACCCCATTACAGAGAAAACCCCCCTGCCCAGCTCATTTCTAGGCACATCCTAAAGGAAGCAACAAGTTCTTCTGCTGTACTGAAGCCGAGAGGATGTAGGGAGAAGAGAGCTCGCCCGCCAGACACGTCCCCTCCCTGGCCGGTCATATCAGGTTTCCCCAACGCCTCAGGCCCTTGGGCTACTAAAATCAAAAGGTGACACCAGGGGACTCAGAGTCAGAGAGTCCCACACCTTCTGATCGACCGGTGTAGCCCTAGGTCTCCTCGCCGTCTCTCTGTGTGTGTGTCTGTGTGTGTGTGTGTGTGTTCCTCTTGGTGTCTCTGTGTCTGTGTGTGTAAAGAGGACCTGGCCATGCAATCGTGGGTGGAGATGTCCCAAGCAGGATGAGGCTGATGAGGGTTAAGTGTCTGTTGGGAAAGTCATGTTCACACCCCATTTTAAGGCTGGTTAAGTAGGATCGGGTGGAGGGTCTACACCCTTCTGCCCAGGGTTTATCCTGAGACCCTAAATGGATGGGTCCATGACCCAGGAGCGGGGCTAACCCTAACAGTAACCACTAACCCAGACCCTGACACTGACTGTGAGCCTGCCCCAAACCCTAAACCCAAACCCTGACACTGAACCTGACCCTGACCCTGTCTGTGATACTGACATGAACCAACAACCTATACCTAAGACTGACAATGTCCCTGATGTGGACCATGAACATAAACCTAACGTTGATATTACCGTAACCAAGACTCATACCTAACCCTGACCATGACCCTGACCCTAATCCTAACCCTGAGGCTGACCTAACCCTGACCCTAACCCTAACCCTGACTGTGACTGTGAACCTGACCCTAACCCTAAACCTAAAGGTAACTCTAACCATGACCCTAATACAGAACCTGAACCTAAAACTAACGCTGACCCTGACCCTAACACTAACCCCTACCCTAGACCAAACCCTAACTCTGACCTTACGCTGACTAACCCTAAACCTAACCATAACGCTACTTCTAACTCTAACCCTAAACACAATCCCAAACACTACCGCCAAAACCTAACTGTGACACTGAAACGAACATTGACCCTAAACCAAAGCCTGACGCTAAACCTGACCCTGTCCATGACATTCACCTGACCCTGACCCTGACCCTAATCCTAACCATGACCCTAACACTGAATACTACATAACCTTGTCCCTGACCCGAATGTGGACTTTAAACCAATACCTGAACCTGACCCTAAACCGGACACTGGCGCTAAACATCACCCTGACCCTGACCTAGACCATGACCATAAACCTAACCCTGACCCTAACAGTGACCCCGACACTGACCTGAACACTAAACCTGACCCGGACTGTGAGCCTTACCCTAATTCTAACCCTAAATGTAACCCTGAACCTGACACTAACACGGGCCCTCCCCCGAATCCTATCGCTGACATAACCCTCAGAGTAACCCCTAACCCTACCACGGACCCTGATCCTAACAAGTTCTAACCCTAACCGTCAACCAAACGCTAACACTAACACTAACCCTAAACTTTAACAACAACCCTGACCCTATACCTGATTATGATCATAAGCCTAACCCTGAACTTTGCCTATACCAGACCCTGACCCTAAACCTGAACCTGGCCCTGACCCTAAACCTAACCATGACCCTAACACTGACCACTACATAACCATGTCACTGACCCGAATGTGGACTTTACACAACACCTGATCCTCATTGTAAAGCTGACACTGGCGCTACACTTCACCCTGACCCTGACCCTGGCAAAGACCATAAACCTAACCCTGACCCTAACAGTGACCCTGACCACGACCCTAACACTAACAGTGACCCTGACTGTGAGAGTGACCCTAACTCTAACCCTAAACGTAACCCTGACCATGACACTAACACGGGCCGTGACCCAAAACCAAACGCTGAACCTAACCCTAAAACTAACCCCTAACATTAACCCTGACACTGACCCTAACCCGGTCTAACCCTCCACCTAACTCTAACCCTAACCCTAACCCCACTTTAACAATAATCCTGACGCTGATCATAACCCTAACTCTGAAGTTTGCCTCTGTCAGAGCTTAACCTTAAACCTGACCCTGGCCTTGACCTTAACACTGACCCTAACCCTGAATGTAAACCTAAATTTGACCCAATCTATGATCCTAAATAGAATCTTAAGCCTAAAGCTAACCCTGATCCTGAACCTACTCATAAAACAGAACCTAAACATAAAGCTGACCTTACCATATCCATGAACCTAACCCTGACCCAGACCCTATCCCTGACACTAAACCTGTCCCAAACCTAACCCTGAACATGACATGAACCTTGCCCCCAAACCTAAAATGTGACCCTGACACTAAATCTGACCATGACCCTAAACCTGACCCTAAATCTAACCGTCACCTAACACTGACCCTGAACCTGACTCTGACCATAACCCTAACCGTGACCCTATTGTGAGCCTGACCCTAAAACCTACCATGAACCGAACCCTAACCCTGACCGATACCCTAAGCCTTACGCTAACCCTGACCCCAATGACGACTAACCCTAACACTGATCCTAAGTCTTTCTTAACCCTAACCCTAACACTAAACTAGTCTAAATCCCAGCTCTGTTCCCTCCAGCGGGGACAACAGCTGCACCCAGGCCTGCCAGTGGCTGGGAGGAGGCTGTATGGGGGCCATTGGATTGGCACTGCATTGAGTGGAGGCTGAGCATTGAGCAGTTTGGGGAATGATGGCTCAGGGAGCTCTGGTACAGCAGGAAGTTCGGTAAGGAGCCCCCAGGCAGTGGTGACCTCACTTCCCTGACGACAGAGCCCAACGGAATTTGAACCCACGTATCCAGGCACCCCATTACAGAGAAAACCCCCCTGCCCAGCACATTTCTAGGCACATCCTAAGGAAGCGACATGTTCTTCTGCTGTACTGAAGCCGAGAGGATGTAGGGAGAAGAGAGCTCGCCCGCCAGACACTTCCCCTCCCTGGCAGGTCATATCAGGTTTCCCCAATGCCTCAGGCCCTTTGGCTACTAAAATCAAAAGGTGACACCAGGGGACTCAGAGTCAGAGAGTCCCACACCTTCTGATCAACCGGTGTAGCCCTAGGTCTCCTCCCCATCTCTGTATGTGTGTGTGTGTGTGTGTGTGTGTGTGTGTGTGTGTGTGCCTCTGGGAGTCTGTGTGTCTGTGTGTAAAGAGGACCTGACCATGTCATCGAGGGGAGAGATGCCCCAAGCAGGATGAGGCTGATGAGGGTTTAGATGTCTGGTGGGCAAGTTATGTTCACACCTCAGTTTAAGGCTGGTTAAGTGGGATCGGGTGGGATGTCTACATCCTTCTGCCCAGGGTTTATCCTGAGACCCTGAACGGATGGGTCCATGACCCAGGATCGGGGCTAACCCTAACAGTAACCACTAACCCAGACCATGACACTGACTGTGAGCGTGCCCCAAACCCTAACCCAAACCCTGACCATGAACCTGAACCTGACCCTGTCTGTGATCCTGACCTGAACCATAAACCTAAACCTAAGCCTGACAATGTCCCTGATGTGGACCCTGAAGCTAAACCTAACATTGATATTTACCGTAACCAAGACTCATACCTAACCCTGACCATGACCCTGACCCTATTCGTCACCCTGATGCTGACCTAAACCTGACCCTAACCGTAACCCTGACGTGACTGTGAACCTGACCCTAACCCTAAACCTAAAGGTAACTCTAACCATGACCCTAATACAGACCCTGAACCTAAACCTAAAGCTGACCCTGACCCTAACACTAACCCCTACCCTAAACCAAACCCTAACCCTGACCTTATGCTGTCTAAGCCTTACCATAACCCTACTTCTAACTCTAACCCTAACCCCAATCCCAAACCCTACCGCCAAAACCTAACTGTGACACTGAACCGAACATTGACCCTAAACTAAAGCCTGACCCTAAACCTGAACCTGGCCCTGAACTTCACCTGACCTGACCCTGACCCTAATCCTAACCATGACACTAACACTGACCACTACACAATCCTGTCCCTGACCCGAATGTGGACTTTAAACCAATACCTGAACCTGACCCTAAACCTGACACTGGCGCTAAACTTCACCCTGACCCTGATCCAGACCATGACCATAAACCTAACCCTGACCCTAACAGTGACTCCGACCCGGACCTGAACAACAAACCTGACCCTGACTGTGAGCCTGACCCTAACTCTAACCCTAAATGTAACCCTGACCCTGACACTAACACGGGCCATCCCCCGAATCCTATCGCTGAACCTAACATTAAGAGTAACCCCTAACCCTACAACAGACCCTGATCCTAACAAGTTCTAACCCTAACCGTCAACCAAACGCTAACACTAACACTAACCCTAAACTTTAACAATAACCCTGACACTATACCTGACTATGATCATAAGCCTAACCCTGAACTTTGCCTATACCAGACCCTGACCATATACCTGACCCTGGCCCTGAGCCTAAACCTAACCATGACCCTAAACACTGACCACTACATTACCTGTCACTGACACGAATGTGGACTTTAAACCAAACCTGATCCTCATCGTAAAGCTGACACTGGCGTTACACTTCACCCTGACCCTGACCCTGGCAAAGACCATAAACCTAACCCTGACCCTAACAGTGACCCTGACCACGACCCTAACACTAACAGTGACCCTGACTGTGAGCCTGACCCTAACTCTAACCCTAAACGTAACCCTGACCATGACACTAACACGGGCCCTGACCCGAAACCTAACGCTGAACCTAACCCTAAAACGAACCCGTAACATTATCCCTGACACAGACCCTAAACCGGTCTAACCCTCCACCTACCTCTAACCCTAACCCTAACCCCACTTTAACAATAATCCTTACCCTCTCCCTGACCCTGATCATAACCCTAACTCTGAACTTTGCCTATGTCAGAGTTTAACCTTAAACCTGACCCTGGCCTTGACTGTAACACTGATACTAACCCTGAATGTAAACCTAACTCTGACCCAATCCGTGATCCTGAACAGAATCTTAACCCTTAAGCTAACCCTGATCCTGAACCTACTCATAAAACAAAACCTAAACATAAAGCTGACCTTACCATAACCATGAACCTAACCCTGACCCTGACGCAAACCCTGACACTAGACCTGTCCCACTCCTAACTCTGACCCTGATATGAACCTTGCCCCCAAACCAAAACTTGAACCTGACCCTAAATCTGACCAGAACCCTGAACATGACCCTAAACCTAACCGTCACCATACACTGACCCTGACCCTGTCTCAGATGGTAACGGTAACCGTGACCCTACTGTGAGCCTGAACCTAAACCTAACCATGAACCTAACCCTAACCCTGACCCATACCCTAAGCCTTCCGCTAACCCTGACCCCAAGCACGTCTAACCCTAACCCTGATCCTAAGTCTTTCTTAACCCTAACCCTAACACTAACCTAGTCTAAACCCAGCTCTGTTGCCTCCAGCTGGGACAACAGCTGCACCCAGGCCTGCCAGGGGCTGGAGGGAGGCTGTATGGGGGCCATTGGATTGGCACTGCATTGAGTGGAGGGTGAGCATTGAGCAGTTTGGGGACCGGTGGCTCAGGGAGCTCTGGTACAGCAGGAAGTTCGGTAAGGAGCCCCCAGGCAGTGGTGACCTCACTTCCCTGACGACACAGCCCAACAGAATTGGAACCCACGTGTCCAGGCACGCCATTACAGAGAAAACCGCCCTGCCCAGCTCATTTCTAGGCACATCCTAAAGGAAGCGACATGTTCCTCTGCTGTACTGAAGCAGAGAGGATATAGGGAGAAGAGAGCTCGCCCGCCAGACACTTCCTTCCCCTCCCTGGCCGGTCATATCAGGTTTCCCCAACGCCTCAGGCCCTTTGGCTACTAAAATCAAAAGATGACACCAGGGGGCTCAGAGTCAGAGTGTCCCACACCTTCTGATCCACGGGTATAGCCCTAGGTCTCCTCCCCGTCTCACTGTGTTTGTGTGTGTGTGTTTGTGTGCGCCTCTGCGTTTCTGTGTCTGTGTGTAAAGAGGACCTGGCCATGCCATCGTGGGTGGAGATGCCCCAAGTATGATAAAGCTAATGGGGGTTAGATGTCTGGTGGGCAAGTCATGTTCACACCACAGTTTAAGGCTGGTTAAGTGGGATCGGGTGGAGGGTCTACACCCTTCTGTCCAGGGTTTATCCTGAGAACCTGAAGGAATGGGTCCATGACCCAGGAGCGGGGCTAACCCTAACAGTAACCACTAACCCTGACCCCGACACTGACTGTGAGCCTGCCCCCAACCCTAACCCGAGCCCTGACCCTGAACCTGACCCTAACCATGACCATGATCCCGACCTGAACCCTAAACCTAAAGCTAAGCCTGACACTGACCCTGATCTGGACCCTGGACCTAATCCTAACTCTGAGATAACCTAGCTATGTGACTCATCCCTACCTACCTGTGACCCTGACCCTGACCCTAATCCTAACCCTGATCCTGACCCTACACTGACCCTAAAACCTAACCCTGACCGTGACTGTGTGCCTTACCCTAATCCTAACCCTAAAGGTAACCCTAACCCTGACCATAATACGGACCCTGAACTTAAACTGAGCGCTGACCCTAAACCTAACACTAACCCCTTCCATAAACCAAACCCTCACCCTGACCTTATGCTGTCTAACCCTAACCCTCACGATAAACACTACTTCTAACTCTAACCCTAACCCCCATCCCAAACTTTTCCCATAAACCTAACTGTGAACCTGAACCGAACATAAAGGCAAAGCCTGAACCTAAACCTGACCCAGGCCCTGACCTTCACCTGACCCTGACCCTGACCCTAATCCTAACCATGACACTAACACTGACCACTACATAACCCTGTCCCTGACCCGAATGTTGACTTTAAACCTATACCTGATCCTGACGCTAAACCTGACACTGGCCCTAATTCACCCTGACCCCAGACCCAGACCATGGCCATCAACCTAACCATGACCCTAACAGTGACCCCAACCCAGACCTGAACACTAAACCAGAACCTGACTGTGAGCCTGACCCTTACTGTAACCCTAAACGTAACCCACACCCTAAAAATAACACGGGCCCTCTCCCGAATCCTGTCGCTGAACCTAACCCTTACACTAACCCCTAACCCTACCTCAGACCCTGACCCTAACCAGGTCTAACCCTAACCCTCAAACTAACTCTAACCCTAACACTAACCCTAAATTTTAACAATAACCTTGACCCTATACCTGACTATGAACATAACCATAACCCTGAACTTTGCCTATACCAGACCCTGACCCTAACCTGACCCTGGCCCTGAGCCTAAACCTAACCATGACCCTAACACTGACCACTACATAACCTTGTCCCTGACACGAATGTGGACTTTAGACCAATACCTGATCCTGAAAATAAACCTGACACTGGCCCTAATCTTCACCCTGACCCTGAACCAGGCCATGACCATAAACCTAACCCTGACCCTAACAGTGACCCTGACTCAGAACCTAACACTAACACTGACACTGAATGTGAGGCTGACCCTAACTCTACCCCTAAATGTAACCTTGACCCTGACACTAACAAGGGCCCTCCGCCGAATCCTATCACTGAACCTAACCCTAACACTATACCCTAAACCTACCACGGACCCTGACCCTAACCAGGTCTAACCCTAATCCTCAACCTAACTCTAACCTTAACACTAACCCTAAACTTTAACAATAACCCTGAACCTATACCTGATTATGCTCATAATAACCCTAACCCTGAACTTTGCCTATACCAGACCCTGACCCTAAACCTGACCCTGTACCTGACCCTAAACCTAACCATGACCCTAACAATGACCACTACATAACCCTGTCGCTGAACCGAATGTGGACTTTAAACCAATACCTGATCCTGTAACTAAACCTGACACTGGCCCTAGACTTCACCCTGACCCTGACCCAGGCAAGACCAGAAACCTTACACTGACCCTAACACTAACCCTGACACTGAATGTGAGCCTGACCCTAACACTAACCCTAAACGTAACCCTGACCCTGAAACTAACACGGGCCCTGAACTGAAACCTAACGCTGAACCTAACCCTAAAACTAACCCCTAACATTATCCCTGACACAGAACCTAACCCGGTCTAACACTAACCATACACCTACCTCTAACCCTAACACTAACCCACTTTAACAATAATCCT
This sequence comes from Mustela putorius furo, assembly GCF_011764305.1. NCBI lineage: Eukaryota > Metazoa > Chordata > Mammalia > Carnivora > Mustelidae > Mustela > Mustela putorius. The sequence goes on from NW_025421353.1 coordinate 119,572, forward strand.
GACCCTCTCCCTGACCCTGATCATAACCCTAATTCTGAACTTTGCCTATGTCAGAGCTTAACCTTAAACCTGACCCTGGCCTTGACCTTAACACTGACCCTGACCCTGACTGTAAACCTAACTCTGACCCAATCCGTGATCCTAAACAGAATCTTAAGCCTAAAGCTAACCCTGACCCTGAACCTACGCATAAAACAGAACCTAAACATAAAGCTGACATTACCATAACCATGAACCTAACCCAGACCCTGACCCTAACCCTGACACTAAACCAGTGCCAAACCTAACCCTGACCCTGACATGAACCTTGCCCCCAAAACCTAAACTTGAACCTGAATCTAAATCGGACCATGACGCTGAACCTGACCCTAAACCTTAACGTCACCCTAACAATGACAGATCCTGACCCTGATTCTGACCGTAACCCTAACCCTGACGCTACTGTGAGCCTGACCCTAAACCTATTCATGAACCTAACCCTAACCCTGAACCCTTCCCTAAGCCTTACGGCAACCCTGGCCCCAATGACATCTAACCCTAACCCTGACCCTAAGTCTTTCTTAACCCTAACCCTAACACTAACCTGGTCTAAACCCAGCTCTGTTCCCTCCAGCGGGGACAACAGCTGCACCCAGGCCTCCCAGGCGTTGGGGGAGGCTGTATGGGGGGTCACTGGATGGGGCACTGCATTGAGTGGAGTGTGAGTCTTGAGCAGCTTGGGGAACGGTGGCTCAGGGAGCTCTGGTGCAGCAGGAAGTTCATAAGAGGCCCCCAGGCAGTGGTGACCTCACTTCCCTGACAACAGAGCCCAACGGAATTGGAACCCACGTATCCAGGCACCCCATTACAGAGAAAACCCCCATGCCCAGCTCATTTCTAGGCACATCCTAAAGGTAGCGACATGTTCTTCTGCTGCACTGAAGCCGATAGGATGCAGGGAGAAGAGAGCTCCCCCGCCAGACACATCCCCTCCGTGGCAGGTCATATCAGGTTTCCCCAATGCATCAGGCCCTTTGGTTACTAAAATCAAAAGGTGACACCAGGGGGCTGAGAGTCAGAGAGTCCCACACCTTCTGATCCCCCGGTGTAGCCCTAGGTCTCCTCCCCAAGTGTGAGTGTGTGTGTGTGTGTGTGTGTGCCTCTGGGTGTCTGTGTGTCTGTGTGTCTGTGTGTAAAGAGGACCCGGCCATGCCATTGTGGGTGGAGATGCCCCAAGCAGGATGAGGCTGATGAGGGTTTAGATGTCTGGTGGGCAAGTCAGGTTCACACCACAGTTTAGGCTGGTTAAGAGGGATCAGGTGGAGGGTACTACACCCTTCTGCCCAGGGTTTATCTTGAGACCCAGAACTGATGGGTCCTTGACCCAGGAGCGGGGGCTCACCCTAACAGTAACCACTAACCCTGACCCTGACACTGACTGTGAGCCTGCCCCCAACCCTAACCCAAGCCCTGACCCAACCATGACCCTGACACTGACTGTGATCCTGACCTGAACTGTGAACCTAAACCTAAGCCTGACACTGGCCCTGATGTGGACCCTGAACCTAACCTAACTCTGATTACCATAACTATGACTCATACCTACCATGACCATGAACCTAACCCTAATCCTAGCCCTGACGCTGACCTAACCCTGACCCTAACCTAACCCTGACCGTGACTGTGAGCCTGACCCTAACCCTAAACCTAAAGGTTACAATAATCATGACATTAATACGGACCCTGAACCTAAACCTAACGCTGACCCTGACCCTAACACTAACCCCTACCCTAAACCAAACCCTAACCCTGACCTTACGCTGTATAAACCTAACCCTAACCATAACCCTACTTCTAAATCTAAACCTAACCACAATCCCAAAACGTACCCCTCAAAACCTAACTGTGACCCTGAAGCGAACATTGACCCTAAACCAAAGCCTGACCCGACCCTGACCTGGCCCTGACCTGTACCTGACCCTGACCCTAATCCTAACATTGACACTAACACTGACCACTACATAACCCTGTCCCAGACCCGAATGTGGACTTTAAACCAATACCCGAACCTGACCCTAAACCTGACACTGGCGTTAAACTTCACCCTGACCCTGACCCAGATCATGATCATCAACCTAATCCTGACCATAACAGTGACCCTGACCCCGACCTGAACACTAAAACCGGACCATGACTATGAGCCTGACCCTAACTCTAAACTTAAATGTAACCCTGACCCTGACACTAACACGGGCCCTACCCCGAATCCTATCGCTCAACCTAACCCTAACACTAACCCCTAACCCTACCACGGACACTGACCCAAACAAATTCTAACCCTAACCGTCAACCAAACGCTAAGCCTAACACAAAAACCCTAAACTTAAACAATAACCCTGACCCTATACCTGACTATGATCATAACCGTAACCCTGAACTTTGCCTATACCAAACCCTGACCCTAAACCTGAACCTGGCCCTGACCATAAACCTAACCATGACCCTAACACTGACCACTACATAACCCTGTCCCTGACACGAATGTGGACTTTAAACCAAAACCTGATCCTTACCATAAACCTGACACTGGCCCAGACTTCACCGTGACCATGACCCATGCAAAGACCACAAACCTAACCCTGAGCCTAACAGTGATCCTGACCCTAACACTAACCCTGACACTGAATGTGAGGCGGACCTAACTCTAACCCTAAACGTAACCCTGACCCTGACACTAACACGGTCCCTGACCCGAAACCTAATGCTGAACCTACCCCTAAAACTAACCCCTAACATTGTCCTAGACACTGACCCTAACCTGTTCGAACCCTAACCCTCAACCTACCTCTAACCCTAACCCTAACCCCACTATAACAATAATCCTGATCTTACCCTGATCCTGATCATACCCCCAAATCTGAACTTTGCCTATGTCAGAACTTAATCTTAAACCTGATCCTGGCCTTGACATTAACACTGACCATAACCCTGACTTTAAACCTAACTCTGACCCAGTTCTTGATCCTGAACAGAATCGTAAACCTAAAGCTAAACCCTGATCCTGAACCTACTCATGAAGCAGAACCTAAACATAAAGCTGACCTTACCATAAGCATGAACCTAACCCTGACCCTGACCCTAACCCTGACACTAGACCTGTCCCAAACCTAACCCTGACCCTGACAAGAACCTTGCCCCCAAACCAAAGCTTGAACCTGACCCTAAATCTGACCATGACCCTGAACCTGACCCTAAACCTAACCGTCACTCTAACAGAGACCCTGACCCTGACGCTGACCGTAACGCTCACCGTGACCCTACTGTGAGCCTGACCCTAAACCTAACCATGAACCTAACCCTAACCCTGACCCATACCCTAAAGCCTTACGCTAACCGTGGCCCCAATGAAGTCTAACCCTAACCCTGACCATAAGTCTTTCTTAACACTAAACCCTAACACTAACCTGGTCTAAACCCAGCTCTGTTCCTTCCAGCTGGGACAAAAGCTGCACCCAGGCCTCCCAGGGGCTGGGGGGAGGCTGTATGGGGGTCACTGGATGGGCACTGCATGGAGTGGAGTGTGAGCCTTGAGCAGCTTGGGGACCGGCTCAGGGAGCTGTGGTGCAGTAGGAAGTTTGGTAAGGAGCCCCCAGTCAGTGGTGACCTCACTTCCCTGACAACAGAGCCCAACAGAATTGGAACCCACGTATCCAGGCACCCCATTACAGAAAAAAACCCCCATGTCCAGCTCATTTCTAGGTACATGCTAAAGGAAGTGACATGTTCTTCTGCTGTACTGAAGCCGATAGGATGCAGGGAGAAGAGAGCTCGCCCTCCAGACAGGCCAACTCCCTGGCAGGTCATATCAGGTTTCCCCAACGCCTCAGGCCCTTTGGCTAATCAAAACAAAAGGTGACACCAGGGGGCTCAGAGTCAGAGAGTCCCACACCTTCTGATCCACTGGTGTAGCCATAGGTCTCCTCCCCATCTGTGTGTGTGTGTGTGCCTCTGGGTGTCTGTGTGTCTGTGTGTAAAGAGGACTTGGCCATGCCATTGTGGGTAGAGATGCCCCAAGCAGGATCAGGCTGATGAGGGGTTAGATGTCTGGTGGGCAAGTCATGTTCACACCCCAGTTTAAGTGTGGTTAAGTGGGATCGGGTTTAGGGTCTACACGCTTCTGCCCAGGGTTTATCCTGAGACCCTGAACGGATGGGTCCATGACCCAGGCGCGGGGCTAACCCTAACAGTAACCACTGACCGTGAACCTGACACTGACTGTAAAACTGCCCTAAACCCTAACCCAAGCCATGAACCTGACCCTGACCCTGACCTTGACTTTTATCCTGACCTGAAACCTAAACCTAAACCTAAGCCTGACACTGACCCTGATGTGGACCTTGAACCTAAACCTAACTCTGACATTACCGTAACCATGACTCATACCTAACATTGACCCTGACCCTGACCCTAATCCTAACCCTGATGCTGACCTAACACTGACCCTAACCATAACCTTGACCAAGACTGTGAGCCTACCGTAACCTTAAAAGTAATGGTAACTCTAACCATGACCCTAATACGGACCCTGAACGTACACCTCATGCTGACCCTGACCCTAACACTAGACCCTACCCTAAACCAAATCCTAACCCAGACCTTACACTGTCTAACCATAACCCTACTTCTAATACTAACCCTAACCCAATCCCAAACCCTACCGCCAAAAACCTAACTGTGACACTGAACCGAAATTTGACCCTAAACCAAAGCCTGACCCTAAACCTGACCCTAGCCCTGAACTTCACCTGACCCAGACCCTGACCCTAATACAATCCATGACTATAACACTGACTACTACATAGCCGTGTCCCTGACCCTAATGTGGACTTTAAAAACAAATACATGATCCTGACCATAAACCTGACACTGGCCCTAGACTTCAACCTGACCCTGACCCAGGCAAAGACCATAAACCTAACCCTGACCCTAAAAGTGACTCTGACCCTGACCCTAACACTAACCTTGACACTGAATGTGAGCCTGACCCTAACTCTAACCCTAAATGTAGACCTGACCCTGAGACTAAAAGGGCCCTGACCCGTAACCTAAACGCTGAACCTAACCCTAAAACTAACACCTAATATTATCCCTGACACTGACCCTAACCCGGTCTAACCCTAAACTTCAACCTACCCCTACCCTAAACCTAACCACACTTTAACAATAATCCCGAACCTCTCCGTGACCATGATCATAACCCTAACTCTGAACTTTGCCTATGTCAGGACTTAACTTAAAAACCTGACCATGGCCTTGACCTTAACACTGACCCTAACCCAGACTGTAAACCTAACTCTGACCCAAACCGTGATCCTGAACAGAATCGTAACCCTAAAGCTAACCCTGATCCTGAACCTACTCATAAAACAGAACCTAAACTTAAAGCTGACCTTACCATAACCATGAACCTAACCCTGACCCTGACCCTAACCCTGACACTAAACCTGTCCCAAATCTAACCCTGAACTGACATGATCTTGCCCCTAAACAAAAAGTTGAACCTGACCCTAAATCTGACCATTATCCTGAACGTGACACTAAACCTAACAGTCATCCTAACACTGACCCTGATCCTGATTATGACCGTAACACTAACCCTGACCATACTGTGAGCCTGACCCTAAACCTGATCATGAGCCTAACCCTCACCCTGACCCCTACCCTAAGCCTCGCTAACCCTGACCCCAACGAGGTCAAAACCTAACCCTGACCCTAAGTCTTTCTTCTCCCTAACGCTAACACTAACCTGGTCTAAACCCAGCTCTGTTCCCTCCAGCGGGGGGACAACAGCTGCACCCAGGCCTCCCAAGGGCTGGGTGGAGGCTATATGGGGGTCACTGGATGGGCACTGCATTGAGTTGAGTGTGAGCCTTGTGCAGCTTGGGGAACGGCGGCTCAGGGGAGCTCTGCTGGAGCAGGAAGTTTGGTAATGAGCCCCCCAGGCAGTGGTGACCTCACCTTCCCTGATGACAGAGCCCAACGGAATTGGAACCCACGTATCCAGGCACCCCATAACAGAGAAAACCCTCCTGCCCAGCTCATTTCTAGGCACATCCTAAAGGTAGCGACATGTTCTTCTGCTGTACTGAAGCCAAGAGGATGCAAGGAGAAGAGAGCTCGCCCACCAGTCACATCCCCTCCCTGGCCAGTCATATCAGGTTTCCGCAATGCCTAAGGCCCTTTGGCTAATAAAATCAAAAGGTGACACCAGGGGGGCTCAGAGGCAGAGAGCCCCACACCTTCTGATCCACTGGTGTAGCCTTAGGTCTCTTTGCAGTCTCTCTCTCACTGTGACATGTGTGTGTGTGTGTGTGTGTGTGTGTGTGTGTGTGTGTGTGTGTGCCCTCTGGGTGTCTGTGTCTTTGTGTGTATAGAGGACCTGGCCATGCCATCATGGGTGGAGATGCCCCAAGCAGGATCAGGCTGATGAGGGTATAGATGTCTGGTGGGCAAGTCATGTTCACACCTCAGTTTAAGGCTGCTTAAGTGGGATCGGGTGGAGGGTCTACACCCTTCTGCCCAGGGTTTATCCTGAGACCCTGAACGGATGGGACCATGACCCAGGAGCGGGGCTAACCCGAAGAGTAACCACTAACCCTGACCCTGATACTGACTGTGAGCCTGCACCAAACCCTAAACCAAGCCCTGACCCTGATCCTGACCCTAAGCCCTGACCATGATCCTGACCTGAACCCTAAACCTAAACCTAAGCCTGACACTCACACTGATGTGGACCCTGAACCTAAATCTAACTCTGACATTACCAAAAATATGACTCATACTTAACCATGACCCTGACCCTGACCCTAATCCTAAACCCTAACGCTAACCTAACCTGACACTAAACCATAACCCTGACCGTGATTGTGAGCCTCACCGTAACCTTAAACCTAATGGTAAACTCTAACCATGACCGTAATAAGGACCCTGAACCTTCACCTCATGCTGATCCTGACCCTAAACACTAACCCATACCCTAAACCAAACACTAACCCTGACCTTACGCTGTCTAACCCTAACCCTAACCATAACCCTACTTCTAGATCTAACCCTAACCCTAATCCAAAACCCTACCGCCAAAACCTAACTGTGACACTGAACTGAATATTGACCCTAAACCAAAGCCTGACCCTAAACCTGAACCTGGCCCTGGACCTTCACCTGACCCTGACTCTGAACCTAATCCTAACCATGACACTAACACTGACCAATACATAACTCTGTCCTTGACCCGAATGTGGACTTTAAAAACCAATACCTGAACCTGACACTAAACCGGACATTAGCGCTAAACATCACCTTGACCCTGCCCCAGACCATGACGATAAAACCTAACCCAGACCCGAACAGTGACCCCGACCCTCACCTGAACACTAAACCTGACCCTGACTGTGAGCCTGACCCTAACTCTAATCCTAAATGTAACCCTGACCCTGACACTAACACGGGCCCTCCCCCGAATCCTATCACTGAACCTAACCCTTACACTAACCCCTAACCCTACCATGGACCCTGACCCTAACAAGATCTAACCCTAACCGTCAACCTAACGCTAACCCTAACACTAACACTAAACTTTAACAATAACCCTGACCCTATACCTGACTATGACCATAACCCTAATCCTGAAATTTGCCTACACACCTGACCCTAAAAACTAAACCTGACCCCTGGCCCTGACCCTAAACCTAACCATGACCCTAACACTGACCACTACATAACCCTGTCCCACACGAATGTGGACTTTAAACCAATACCTGATCCTGCGCGTAAACCTGACAAAACCTGACTTCTTGGCCCTAGACTTCATGCAACGAACCTGACCCCCCCCGACAGTGACCCTGACCATGACGCTAACATGGTAAACCCTGACACTGAATGTGAGCCCTGAACCTAACTCTAACCCTAAACGTAACCCTACCTTGACACTAACACGGGCCCTGACTCGAAACCTAACGCTGAACCTAACGCTAAAAAACTAAACCCCTAACATTTATCCCTGACACTGACCCTAACCCGGTCTAACCCTAAACCCGCAACCTACCTCTAACCCTAACCCTAACCCCACTTTAACAAATAATACTGACTCTCTCCCGGACCCTGATCATAAACCTAACTCTGAACTTTTCCTATATCAGATCATAACCTTAAACCAGACCCTGGACTTGACCTTAACACTGACCCTAACCCAGACTGTAAACCTAACTCTGACCCAATCCATGATCCTGAACAATCGTAACCCTAAAGCTAACCCTGTTCCTGAACCTACTTATAAAACAGAACCTAAACATAAAGCTGACATTACATAACCATGAACCTAACCCTGACCCTGACCCTAACCCTGACACTAAAACCTGGCCAAAGGACCTAACATGACCCTGACATGAACTAGTACCCCCAAAATCAAAACGTGAACCTGACCCTAAATCTGACCATGAACATGCCTGACCCTAAACCTAACTGTTACCCTAACACTGACCCTGACCCTGGACAGAGCACAATGTAATTGGAACCCACGTATCCAGGCACCCCATAACAGAGAAACCCCCCTGCCCAGCTCATTTCTAGGCACATCCTAAAGGGAAGCGGAGTGTTCTTCTGCTTGTACTGAAGCCGAGAGGATGCAGGGAGAAGAGTGCTCGCCTGCCAGACAGGTCCCGTCCCTGGCAGGTCATATCAAGTTTCCCAACGCCTCAGGCCCTTTGGCTAATAAAACCAAAAGGTGACACCAGGCTGCTCAGAGTCAGATATTCCCACACCTTATGATTCCATGGGTGGTAACATAGGTCAATCTTGCCAGTCTGTGTGCTGTGTGGTGTGACGCGGGTGGGTGTGTGCGTGTGTGCCCCTGGGTGTTTTGTGAGTCTGAGCTGTAACGAGATGAGCTTGCCATGCCATCGTGGGTGGATTGCCCCAAGCAGGATTTCAGGGGCTGATGAGGGGTTAGAGACCTGGGGGCAGGTCATGGTTCACACCCCGTTTTAAGGCTGAGTTACGTGAGCATTCGGCAGTAGTGTCCCACACCCTTCTGCCCAGGGTTTATCCCTGAGACCCTGAAGGGATGGGTTCATACCCAGGAGCGGGCGGGCTGAACCCCAACACGTAACCCATTTGGATAACCCATGACCCAGGACCCCTGACCGGTGATCCTGACCTGAACCCTTAAACCTAAAACTAAGTCTGATCACACTACACCCTGATGTGGAACCTGAAACTTAAAACTTTAAATCTGACATTACCATACCCTGACTCAACCTAATCATGACACGACACCCTGACCCTAATTCCTAACCCTGTGAGCTGACCTAACCGTGACCCAAACCCTAAACCTGACCAACGACTGGGAGCCTGACCACCGGACCTCACCCTAAACCTAAAGCGTAACTCTAACCAAGCCAGGATCAGGGCGAGGAAGGGTCCTCAGATACGGACCCTTGAACAAACCTAACGATTGACCCTAACACTAACCTAACCACCCTACAACAAACCAAACCATAACCTGACCTTCCGCTGTCTACCTTTAACCATAACCCTACTTCTAACTCGTAACCGCAAACCCCAATCCCAAACCCTTCGAGCCAAACCTAGGACTAGTGACACTGAACACGAATAGTGGACCTCTACACCAAAGCATGAAACCTAACGCTGCACCTGTCCCTTGACCCGACCCTGACACTGACCCTGAAGATAATCCTAACCATGACCTAACATTGCCCACCCACTACACAATCCTGTCCCTGACCCGACTGTGGACTTTAAAACCACTACCTGAACCTGACCCTAAACCTGACACTGTCGGCTAAAACTTCAACCCTGACCCTGACCCATACCATGACCATATCAACATAACCCTGTACCCTACCAGTGACCCTTACCCTGCCCGGACCAACAAACTCTGACCCTGACTGTGAGCCCTGACCCGTAACTCTAACCACTAAATGTAGACCTGACCCCTGACACATAACATCGTCCCGTCTACGAATCCACCTATCACTCACTGAATCCTAACCCTAAACACTAACCCAAACCCTAAACCTACACACGGACAATTGATCTTAACAAGTTCTAACCCTAACTGTCAACCAAACGCTAACCCTAACAACAAACCCTAAATCTTGAAACAGAACCCTAAACACCTATAACCTGAACATGAAACATAACAGGTACCATTGATGAACTTTGCTTATAATGAGAACCCGACCCTACACCTGACCTTGTCCCTTAGGAGCCGAACCTAACCAATTCAACCCTAACCCTGACACTACATACCCTGTCGCTGACCCGATGTGGACTTTAAACCAATATCTGGTCCTGCCCGGAAACTGACCACTCCCGGGCCTCTAGACTTCACCCTCCCCCTGAGCCTGGCAAGAACCTATACCTCACCACCTGACCCCTAACAGTGACCCTGACCCTGACCTAACACTAACCTGA